>NC_060287.1:31215447-31515447 GCF_021613505.1 Equus quagga | reverse complement strand
CCACCGATCAACCAGCCTAATAACCCTATCAGGGGAGGAAACGAGATTAGATTGGGGTGACTTGTCTAGGAGCCGGCAGCCTCTTGGCAGTCACTGTTTTCTCATCTCCGAGCTCACAGATCAACCCATAATGATTAGTTCTCGTGTTTTGCCAGGGATCAATATGAAGCCCACTGGTCTGTATTTCATTGAATGTTCCTTCCTTTCCCCCTCTCTCCCTCTCTATCTCCAAACCCTTCCCCACCCCTTTTGAAAATTAAACCCTTTGCCTGTCTCAATTCTTTAGGAATCTTTCCTTTTCTTCCTGCTTTCCTGAACAATTATCCAGTCTTCTGTCATTTTCATGTCTCCTAATAATGACTGGAGATGTCTCTTACTGTCCCCCAGTGTCAGTTTCCTCCTCTGGGTACAAAAGTGCGAGTCTCAATCGAACCCCTGAGGTCACTTTGAGAACCAAATAAAGAAATGGATGAAAGCTCTTTATACAACGTCCAGCATATAATGGATAATTGTTAATTGGATAAACTACAAAGAACCATATAAATAAGAGGTTTTACTATAATTCCATGTAAGACACCCAAGATACACATAGAGTGCTTTTCTACAAAGCCAAATAAATTACATTTTGAGTTTTACTGTGTGCTGTCATAATTTTAGAAAGGGGCTCTTCAAAGGACCTGAAAATATCTGGCTTGATTGTCTATTTGAAATTATCTTACCCTAAAATTAGATTTAATAGGATCCTAAAGTCTTGTTACTCCCAATTGCTTAGATCTATTTAAGGAAATTTACAATTGTTGACCTAGTTTACACAAGTGCTTTTTGCTGGTTGAGGTGGATAAATTGAGTGATCGTGTTTTGGATCAAATAGTATGGTATTTGAAATATGAAAAAAAAAATTCAGCTAGAGCGAGAGGGTGAAGATCTCTGGTAAAATCCCTTCTTAATGGAAATAGAATTTGTGTGATAAGTGTTAATTATGATGTCACTACTGTTAATTGGCAAATTGCCCAGAAGTAGCAATCGTATTTCTTATCTCAATCAACTGACAATATTCTTCATCCTTGTATCCTTACTACTCGAGAAGTAAAATGAGTTTTAGGTTGGAAGGGACCTTAGCAGTCAACCTAGGTTAACACTCTTTTTCCACCCCAGTAATATAAAAGGAATACACACAGGAACAAATTTAATAGTAAAGTATTTAAACAATAAAAAGTCAGTCTTCATCAAGTACCTAAGACCAATACTATTTTCATACCTAGATGTGACAATTTTCATCATTAAGATGTATTGTTTTTCTTTTTTTCCCCCATTTTAAAATTATTTTATTGAGGTCACATTGATTTATAACATCGTATAAAACGCAGGTGTACATCACTACATTTTGGCTTCTGCGTAGACTACATCGTGTTCACCACCAGAAGTCTAGCCTTCATCCGTCACCATACATATGTGCCCTTTTACCCCTCTTCTCCTCCCCCCACACCCTTCCCCTCTGGTGACACCCTCTTTGTACAGAAGAGGAAACTGAGCACCTACAGGCAAGCTGACTTGCTGAAGGTGACCCATCCTGAGCTGGGTCTCACAGCCAGGGGATCCTCACTCCAGATCTGTGCCGTTTGCAGTGATCCGTAGCTGCCCTGACAGGTTTGTGATCTTTGGGGTGACTCATCAGAAGTCCTCTGCTTCTAATTCCATTGGACAGGGGCCAGAAATACTCTCCCTGTGTGGTTGTCATCTAGGCTCTTTCTGCTATTTAACTTAGTCTTCGGAAACATGAAGCCTTCAACTCTGTGGTGTCTGGCTCCCAGGGCAACACGGATGCTGAGATGACAACATGCATCTCTGTGATGCCCAAATTAGAGCTGATTGATGGAAGGCCACTAATAAAATGTCACATCTTATAGATGTGGATGGGCCACGGGACCAGTGATAAAGTGAGACCGGGAGCTCTGACATCCACACGGTCCGGCCATATTATTGACAGTGGGAGATACTATTGATCGAGCTGCCAAGATGATCCTATTATGCAATTAGAATATTAGATTTGCATTTTTAATTCCTTTAAAAGAAATTGGCCTGAGGCAATTATGGCAGGAAAATATTAAGATGGATATAGCTTCTTCGAAAATAAGAATTCAGAAGAAGCTTTTAGAAAGATGCAGTTATTATCAGAGAAAAGTTTTACTTATAAAAGGGAGCAACAAGGAAGTAGTAAAAACACAAAGCTAGGCAAGTTGAAAGGGCTCGTGGAAACTAAATTTTCCCCTGA
Source organism: Equus quagga (assembly GCF_021613505.1). Classification (NCBI taxonomy): domain Eukaryota; kingdom Metazoa; phylum Chordata; class Mammalia; order Perissodactyla; family Equidae; genus Equus; species Equus quagga. Next base: position 31,513,175 of record NC_060287.1, on the reverse strand, counting down.
AGAGAAGAAAACAACCACCTGACACTAGAACACAGTTTAGACCTGCCAGGGGTGTTTGATTCTGTTCCACGGCAACATGCACACACGCCACACACTGGGCAGATTTCCACTGCGTCTGGGCAGCGTTACGCTCTCATCCTTGTGCTGCAGATTCGTTTCCTATACCAGCTCAGCCCTGTTCCTGGTTCCTCTTTAAGAAACTCACTTTCTGCCAAGGTTTTTTCTGGCAGCGTGGCTTGACGGAACAACCGAAGGCTGTCCTCTCTCCTCTGAAGTAATAATATTTTTAAAATTACAGACTCAATTTATGATGGCTTACGGGGAAATGTTTAAAATCTAAGGTATTAGCAGATGCTTTTAAAACAGGAAACTCCCTCCTTTTGAGTGTGGATGGCATTTGTTCCATCAGGGCAGTCCAGGCCGGATCTGTAGTCCAAACTGTTCCTGAGCCCTCGGGAACATTTCTGGGTAAGCTGAAGTGAGGTCATCAGATAAGAAATTGAAGCCGCAGTGAAATTAAAAGCCAGATGACGTCTGCGTGTTTGGAGCAGGATTCAGTAAACTTTTTCTGTAAAGGATCAGATAGTAAACACTTTGGGCTTCGTGGGGCCACCTACAGTCCCTGTCTCATGTCCTAGTCCAGTCAGCTCACTGTACAAAATCCAGCCATGGCCTGGATTTGGCCTGCAGACCATAGTTTGCTGACCCCTGGTTGGGTGGACAGCACATGAAGACCACATTTTCCCCTCGAGATTACTGGTTAAATGCCTTCTACATGGCAGGTACTTGTGATTTCAAGGAGAAGAGATTTGACTTCTGTCCTCTGGAGCTTCCAGTATAGTGGGAGATCTCGGCAGACATGCAAGAAGTTACAATAAAACTGCGTAATTGGTATAAGGAAGGGAAGGATGCCCAGCAGATGGTCAATCATATTGATACCAACACCTCCTCCATCATCAACAAAAAGAACACAGCAACGATAGAAACCTAGTAGGTTTCAATGATAAGAGTTTTCCATCTTGTCGTGGAGGAGGAAAGTAAAATCTGCTTAGGGAAATCCAGAAAGTCTTCCCAGAGGTCATTGCATCTGAGTTGAGATTTGAGGGAGTAGGAGTTTGAACAAAGAAGGGGCAGCACCCTACGTGCAAATGGAAGAGAACACGGTGTGTTCAGTGCCTCTGCTTGGCAGGCTGAGGGCCTGTGGGTCAGGGGAGCGGGTCTGATGCACAGATGCCATATTGGGCACAGAGAAGCATACCTGGCGTAAGTATCTGCGGGAAGAACTAGGATGGAGACACAGGTGTTATTGGGAGATAGATGCTCCATGTAAGGAGGACACTTTTAACCACAGATTGGTTTCACTTGTCCACTCAGAAGACATTTAGTAAGTCTCTGTATGTGGGGGACATGGCCCTGGATGCTGGGGCTATAAGGAGCTTGAGAATACAGTCCTTGCTCTCCAGAAGTTCTCAGGGGAGCCCAAAGGTAGGGGCTTTGTAGGAGAAGGTGAATTCCCTAGAGATACGTGGGTGCAGACAGGGACAGTGATGTCGTGAATAAATGTCAATAATGTATTTATGACACACGTAAGGACTGTGAGGGGCTTTAAGAAGATTTGGTTTCATAGAGAACACAAATTACTGAGTAGGACTTAAGTTCTCCACAGACTTTGCAAAGGTGAACTTGTCCCCAGCCTCTCTGTGCAAACTGAAAGATTCATTTGGTTCCTGGGTTCTGCTGAGCTTTCTTACCTGATGTATTCATCTCCTGGGGCTGCTGTAACAAATTGCCACAAAAAGAGTGGCTTAAAACAATAGACACTGATTCTTCGACAGTTTGAAGGCTAGAAGTTCAAAATCAAGGTGTCAACAGGATTGGTTCCTTCTAGAAGCACTGAGGGAGAATCTATTCCATGCCTCTCTCCTAGCTTCTGGCGCCACTGGTAACCCTTGGCATTCCTTGGCTTGTAGATGCGTCACTCCAGTCTCGCCTCCTTCCCATGCCTCCTTCCCTCTGTGTCTGTGTGTCAACTCCCTCTGCCCTTCTCTTATAAAGACGTCTGCCATTGGATTTAGGCAGGATTGTCCTAAATCCAAGAGGATCTCATCTTGAGATCCTTAACTTAATTATATCTGCAAAGATCCTTTTTACAAATAAGAGCATATTTACAGATTCTGGGAGTTAAGACAGACGTATCTTTTTTTTCCCCCGATTATTGTATTGAGTTCATAATGGTTTATTACATCGTGTAATTTCAGGTGTACGTTATTGTTTATCAGTTTTTGTTTAGACTACATCATGCTCACCACCAATAGTCTGATTTTTATCTGTCACCATACATATGTGCCCCTTTATCCCTTTTGTCTACCCCCACACACACGCTCCTCATCTGGTAATCACTAATCTCTTCTCTTTGTCTATGTGTTTATCTTCCACATATGAGTGAAATCACGTGGTGTTTGTCTTTGTCTGGCTTATTTCGTTTAACATCATACCCTCAAGGTCCATTCATGGTGTTGTAAATGGAATGCTTCTGTCTTTTTTATGGCTGAGTAGTATTCCATTGTATATATATATCACATCTTCTTTATTCATTCAGCCATACGTTTTTTGGGGCCACTATTTAGCATGCTACACCTGATAAATAACAGCACCTGGGATTTTTGAAGACCATGCTGCTTGCATCTAGGTTGTCCACTCCATCATAGGGAGAAGAAGATACTGCCCAAGGCTTGGGGCTCATCCTTGTAACTCACTGGGGAGAATGAGGGCACTTCTGTGTAGTGTATTTTCAGCATGATTTCAAGGTGAGAGGCTAGTGCTGTGAATGCAAGGGCTCATGAGAATCAAGGAATGGCAGTGTTTGTTCCTTCAGCCAGCTTCTTTAAGCAAGACTGCTCATTCAGCTCAAAGTGGTACTGTCAGCAATGTCACCCTGGAATCCAAAACACAAAGATGAATGGAGTAAAAATGTAGTACTCTTGATTTATCAAATGATTCTACCTAATGAATCCATCACATTCAATAGAAACTACATTAGCAATTCCTGTTATTGGTCTTATCCTCCCCAAAGCCCCTGGGGTCCACTCCAGTACCCATATGATCCATTTGCAGGGAAAAGAATGCAAAGTTTAAATATATTTTTTTGTAAGTGTAAACTGTTCGGACAAAATAATGCAAAACAGTGCAGACTGAGGTGGCAAAGACACTTGGCTTCTTTTTCCTATTGAGAACTAGTGAGGTGGTTGTTATACAACCTACTAGAAAAATCGAGATCCTCAGTTATTTGAGCAACAAAGTGTTCTGAAAAAGTTCGATTTGGTTTTTCATTCTTTTAGTGGCTGTGACTTGTTCTTGGTAATTTCTGCAACTGTCTTTCTGAATTTCTTGAGATGCATCTTTGCTTCCTTGTTTTAAACAGCATGGCTGGATCCCAACGTTCACTAACGGCAGCGCTTAATTTGTTCATTTGGTTCAGCTCAGCAAACACCAGTAAGCACTGACTGTGTGTTAGGCTCCATGCCAAGCCCAGGGATTAAGAGGATGAATGAAATGATTTAAATGCAAGGTGGAACATGCATATGACTTTTTCGTCTGACTGTCCTAAATCTTTAAAGTCCCCTGTGCATTTGTAAGATTTCTTTTCGATGTGTGCTTTTGAATGATGGTGAAATGGAGGAACAGTAGGTGAAGTCAGTTCTCTGAAACTTTGACTCCAGGTCCTCACTTTCTTCAGCTTTCAGCAAATAAGAATAAAGTGCCCTAAGCCCTTCTCTTGCGGACTCTTGAAGGAAGCACAAGCTATTACAGTGCCGTTTCCAGCATACAGCACCATTAATTAGGTCTTCGCTATTTTCTGTATAGACTGAAGCTTGATTTGGGCGTCAGCAAGTTGAAACTCAAGCACATTCATCTTTCCTATAAATTCGGCCATTCTCCACCCGCACCCCCCATCAATTGTAGTCGATACTGCTGCTTTTCATGAGGGCTCTCCTGTAAGAAAGGAAAACACGGTAAAAATGTCTTTTCATTCTCTTTAACTTCTAGAGTCAGTGCTGCCCAGTAGAAATATGATGTAATAAAATTTAAAATTTTCTAGTGAAGTGAGACAGATGAAATTAATTTTAAAGTATATTTTAGTTAACACAATGTATCCCAAATATTATAATTTCAACAAGTAATAAGTATAAGATCATTAATAATATATTTTATGCTTTTAAAAAATATATTGAGACTTCAAAATCTGGTGTATTCTTACCATTTATGACACAAATTGATTCAGAGTAGCCACATCTCCAGGGCTCAACAGCCACATGTGTTAGCTACCATTCTGGACGATGCAGTTTCACCAGTCTTTGTAAAGAAGCACTGAGGAGTTAAAAGAAAATGGATTACTTTGGGTGAAATTTAGGATTATGTTGCCTGAGAAGAAAAAAATTATGAGAGTTTTCACTGTAGAAATATCTTTGAGGTTGAACGTGTATGAATGTGTGTGTGTGAAATGCATGTAAACATACATGCATACATATATGCTTATATTTTAACGTTCTATCAGTAAAGGACATGAATTAATAACTAGTTTAAACATGTACTGATTGAAACTCTAGCCTAAAACCAATTAAAGGCTAATAGTGTAAGTATTGTAGGCGTTAGTATCCAATAAGAATTTCTACATAGTGACTAGAAAAAGAAAAAAGGGATCAGGTTACAGATAGCACACTGGGAGTTTTGCATGGCTATGCCCACGTGTGCCCCATCACCTGTCATGTTGTCATGTGAGGAAAAAAAGATTGAGAACTACTGATTTGGAGAAGAGAAAGAAAACAAAAATCTACTTGCGGAGGCCCCAAATTTATCACGTTTTCAACTTTAGTATCTTTATATTGATTTGGGTGGGGTATTATTTTGGATAGTATTATCTTCACCAATCCTCATCTTGCAACATTAAAGTGCTAACTTATTTTTAATTTTAAATCTAAAATATATGGGTGGGAATCATGAGTAGAGAGGGAATCACAACCCGATGAGTTTCTCAGGGAATCACAAACTCAGGTAAGACACACAAGGATGCGTGTGGCTGCCCCTTCACCCATGCAGACCATCCACTCAAGCCCGCCCTGATTCCTCCCTCACCTCTGGAATAGATTGGACCACCTTGCTCTGACTCAGCTAATGTAAAATGACTCGCTAGTGAATATGCTTGAACCAACTCAAGAAGTAAGGCAATGGCATCAGTCTCCGCATTGTGAAGTGACAGGTGACATTGGTCAGAATGTCTAGTTCCAGAATATTATAGCTAGAAATGATCTTAGAGATCCCCCAGTCCAATCTTCTATAGGAAACTGAGGCACAGAGATGAACGCCCATGGTTCCAGGCAATTAGTGGCGGAACTGGGATCAGAACTCAGGGCTCCTGATTGCCAGTCTAGTGTTTTTAACATTCAGACAATGGAACGGGAAAGCCGAACAAAGCCAGCAATGGTGATAAACCCCAAGTCAGGGTCCCTTCAGGAAATAAAATCCAGTCTAGGTATTTCAAATAAAGGGAATTTAGTAAAGAGAATTGGTTACACAGATGATGTAAGAGCTAAGAAACCGTCAGAGAACCATTAGGCAATCAGTGATTAGCAATAAGAACATTCCACTGCCGCCCCTTGGCTGGAAGGATATTGGGAAGATGTGATAGTTGAACTGGGGCCCCAGGGTGGAGTCTTCCTGACTGAAGCTGGGAAGCTAGAGCGGAGGGCAATCTGGTGGGAGATGAAGGTACTGTTGGAGGCTCTGTTACAGGTAGAGTGAGACTCTTCAGTCTTGCCATTGCCTCTTATTGGACAAAGCTAATTAGAAGCCAGTTGGCAAAGGGCAGGGGAAAGCGGTTTCCTGTGGTACAGAGCAGAGCAGGGCAAGGGTTTGGAGAATATCTGAGAACAAATGGACACCTGCAGCACAGATGGATGGCCTTAAAAATCAGATTTATCACTTGATTATGATTTAAAACTAATTTTAGAAATATTTTGTGCACCAAGCTCACAATAACTATGATGAGTGGAGATGCCCATTGAGAAGCAACCTTTGGCCATAAATGTAGATACTCAAGAGCTGGCCACAGCCATCAACCCTCTGGCCTTACTTTGGTCCATCTTCATTCATTTCTGTCTTGAGACGTTGGACTTCTCAGTGTCTTGTCCAAATCCATAGCCTTGTCTTTCTTGGGCAATAAACAATTTCTCTTCAGGGTTTCCTGGAAATTGCTTCTATTTGCTTCACAATTTAGAACAACTGAGGGTGCTCCCTTGAGTGTAGGATGAGCCAGGATTCATGACTGAAAGGGCAGGCTGGCATAAGAGAGGGTTTTTGTTTGTTTAGGTGTTTGTTCTTATTTTGGGCAGTACAAGACATTTTAAACTATTTTTAGCATTGAATGATGCATGGCGGAAAAGAGGTCCTAGCCCCATGAAGGTGAAGCACCAGAAGCAGGGGGAGCCACCTTTGACTAAGGATGTTCTGTGTTCCAGGAGCTCTCTGAAATGCTTTGCATCTATTAACTCTCTTAAGCTTCACAGTCACCAGCCGCGTGTTAGAATCAACTATTTCCCTCAATTTGCAGATGAGGACACTGACATTCAGGAAGCTTTAAGTAACTCGACCAAGTTGGCAGGTTGCTAAGTGGCGGCGCTGTTTTTGGAACCCAGGCAGATTGGCCTGTAGAGTCCATGTTCTTAACCACTAATTTGAGCCTCACTCTTGCCTATGTCTGCTGGTGCACAGACCCTCCCCAGGGTCCTAGTCCTTATGCACTGGTCTCTGATACTCAGGAGGCTGGTGGGATTGGCTGAGTAGCTGTTGGTGCTATGATGAGGTTGTAAGTGCCTCATTATTGCAGGGCACTTAGTTGCTAATTGCCATTTAATCACAAGATGAATACAGTTATTTCTTTTCTCCATCTAGCCGAGCGCCAGTGAGATGGTAATTATTTCTGAACTAAGTGCTGAAGATGTGGCTTTGCGTGGAGCTGGAGCTAAATGCCACATCCTTGAGCCACCACATTCCTGGCAGCACTCATTTACCCACGTGGCTAATTAAACACATTGTTTTGATATCAGATGCTCATTCCAAGCTTCCCATTTCCCTTAAATGAGGATTTTTTTCCCCTTGGAAAATTTGATTTAAAAAAACACAGAATTTGGACTTTATATTTGGTAAATTAAAATCCCCAATTTTTGTAGAGGTGACATTACATTTTGGCCAACAACTGAAATAGAAAACTTTGCATTTGAATAGTTCTAAGTTGAAAACGAGTTAACCTGGACGGTTCATTTCTTCATGGTGCCCTGTAAACATAAGTCCTGCTGTATGCAGTTGAAGAGGGGCCGCTTCTTGTTTTCTGTTGTTTAAAGTTTGAAGGATGTAAAAACAGGGTTATGTGGAATTTCTCTAAACGTGGAAATGCAGTGGCTTCTGGCTCATCCTTCTCTGAGGATTTTTCCTCCAGATGACTTGTAAATGGGTTGGGGTTGATCTATTTTTCACAGGGGGCAATAAAGTGAGCAGGTTAAGCAACTTATCCAAAATAACTCAATTAACAAATGCAGTCCTTGTTTTGCAGCTCCTGGTCAAATGTCACAGGTAATACTTGAGGTTAGTAAGCCTTCAACCTTGTAAAGACCTAATCAGCTTGCTCTGAGCTCAGAATAAATATACAGTTCCAAAATAGGTCATATGAGCAGTAAAGCAGCCAAATGTTTGGAAGCAAGAAGTCTGCAACACCAATGTGATCTCTGCACCGACTTTGCAGGGGCCTTGTGTGTGATGGAGCTGTGACAAGGGTCCCTAGTGAGATGGGTCAAACTGGTATTGAGGTCTCAGTTTATGGTGTTTTGGTTGGGACTCCCTGTAGATAGTTATCTAACTGCCTTAACAAAAACCCTCCAAATCTCAGTCTTTATACAATAAGGCAGCGGTTCTCAAAGCTTAGAGCATCTGAATCTCTTTATTAAGACGCAAACTGCTGAGCTCCTCTCCCAGAGTTTCTCATGGAGGAAGTCTTGGGTGGGGCCTGAGAATTTGCATTTTTAGCAAGTTTCCAGGCAATGCTGATGCTGCTTGTCTGGCGATCACACTTCGAGAACCAGTGTACTAAGGGCTTATTTCTTTTTCCCATCACAGTCCAGTGCGGGTGTTTCTGGCTGTGCCCCTCTCCGGGGATGCTCTCCTTCAAGTGGTAACTCAGGAAATTAGGCTCCTTTCCTAGAAGCTCTGCTGTTCCCTAAGACCATGGACTCCTCTTCTGCAGGTAGCTAGTGAGTCATGGGGGAGAAAGAGCTTGGAGGATTATCCTGGTGGTGTTCTGGGAGCCAAGCCTGGGAGTGGGATATATTATTTTTGCTTACATTCCATTGGCTAGAATCAGTCATGTGGCTCCACCTAGTTATAAAAGGAAGCTGGAAACAGAGTCCAGCTGGGTGCTCAGGAGGAAAAGGAAACTGACTTTGGTGAAAATACAGCCATTTTTTTTGGCCACACCTAAGTTTATGAAAGTTCCCTCTTCACCTGTCTCCTCCACCCAAGACACTGGGAGAATGATTGATAAACCATTGATTTTGAAAGTTTAATGATGGTCCTTGACCCACCTGGATATATTCTTGAGTACTGGCAATGGAGTTGGTGAAGCACCTTGTCCATGTTCCTTCCATGGATGAAGACACTGTGATAGCAGTCCACTGAGGTGAAGGATTTACCCGCACTAGAAGTGAGACAGGATCTAGAATGGGAGTCCCCGTCTGTGCCAAGTGTCAATTGATTGTCTCTCAGCTCCAGATCCATCCTGCTCTGCCCTGATATGTCATACTGGAGCTGGACCCTGTAAACATTTCTCCTTTGCCCACTGGTCCACTGTTACCTCCGTCACTGGAGTGTTCCAGAGTGGCAGTGCAAAGTGAAGGCACTTTGCTTCTAAGTTCTGGGCCTCCATGATAATCATTCACTGTAGCAGCCCAGTGGTTCATGCAGCTGAACTCCAGGTGTGCCCTCAGGCCATGCTCTCCCCACTGGTGGCCACTTCCCAGAAACCCTCTCACTCATACCCCCTACAAAGACAGGCTGCTTCTCTAGACCATCTCTGACCTTTGCCTTCCAGAAAGTTCCTTTACCACCAGCTGGTTGCAAGTCCTGTGGTAGCTAAGCCCTTTCTGATGAGGTCTGAGTCTCAGCCTTGGGGATGACAATAGGTGGCTTCTCTCCTACTTGTTCTCTTTATTCGCTCTCCCTCAGCTTAGAGGTAATGGCTACTCTTTTGCACATGCTACTTCTTTAGGGTTCTTTTTTAGCCCGTTGTAATAGTTAAGCACCTTTTATAGTTAAAAATTCTTTATATTACATTTTCTTTGTTAAATTAACTAGAGTGATTTCTGTCTTTTGACTCAGCCCTGGCAGATAAGACCTCCTCCTGGTGGTTTTTGTTGCAGAAAGGAAAAGTTGAATGCACATCCTCTCAAATCAAAAAGCAGGACAGCAAAAGCATGCCTACTCAAAGCTCATTTCCATCTAGTTCCCTTCTTCATTCTTTGCTTTCATGACTTTGATTTCCTGCCCTGAGAAAGGCCGGTGTTATCAAAGATCCAGGAATCGGGTGAGCCGGTCTTCAAGTCTCAGACTTCTAGACTCTAGCCTCAGCAACCAGGGGCTCCCTTGGGTAAGGCCCTGGGTAGGATTCCGAGGTTAGCCAGGGGCATGAGAAAGAAAGAGGAAACACATGTGTCATCAGTAACCAGAAACCAATGTTGCTGCCTCAGTCTCTGTCCGAGGGTGAAACCGTAAAGTGAACTGTGTGTAACCACCGGGTCTTTTGTGTTGGCTTGGTTCTGCTACCACAGCAGTAGGGAATCAATATAACCTAAGAAAAAGAAAAAAAATCCCAAGCAAAAGTTGAGTAAACAGCACATGATCTAATTTTAGGCCACAGAAAATAAAAGGTCAGCATAGAATAAGGATAATAATAATAATAATTCCAGTCAGCATTAGCTACTTATTATTTCTTTTTCTCCACAGAGGATGGATCCAAGCCAATGGAAGGTTGAGGCCAACTCTGCTTCCTTTCTCGCGAGCTAACCTTAGCTTCCCAGACAGTCCTCAACGAGGGCTTCCCATCTGAGGCAGCCTCAGTCTTAGACAAACTAATTCCTATGAGTTAGAGACCCTGAGAAAGCTCTTTAATAGGAAATTTCTACCCTATTGCTACCACATCTGAAACTTTACCGTAAGAGCCCCATGGATGACCATCTCCAGAATCCTCCCACCTTTTTTTAACACTGTGGTGAAACTCACATAACATAAAATTAACTATTTTAAGGTGAAGAATTCAGTGGAATTAAGAACATGCACGGCAATGTATAATCCTCACCTCTATCTAGTTTCAAAACATTTTCATCACCCCAAAAGGAAACCCTGTTCCCACTAAGCAGTCATTCCTCACTCCCCCTCTGTCCAACTCCTGGCAACCATCAATCACTTTCCATGTCTATGGATTTGCCTATTCTGGGCATTTTGTATAAATGGAATCATGCAACATGTGGTCTTTTGTATCTCGCTTCTTTCACTTATCATCATATTTCGAGGTTCATCCACATTGTAGCATGAATCAGTACTTCATTCTTTTTTATGGCTGAACCCAAATGTTCATCAGTGGATGGACGGATAGTCAAATTGTAGTGTATACAAACTAACTCTCTTTTAAATGATTTTTAAATGAGCTCCTCAAATGGAGGAGATGGCACATAGGACCACTGCCGTCGATATTTTACTTTGAATAAGATTATCTGATAAAATTACTTTATACTAACAGGACCAGAAAAAATTGCAGGGTGGAGAGAACTTCTAAACTACAGAGAGATGGTGGAGGGATAAAGGGTGGGAAAGTCAACTACTATTTAGCAGAGGTCTGACTCTGGTTGGAGTCCTAGGAAATTATTCCTATGGGGCCTCTCTGACTAAATGCAACATTATGTTGCTTAGTGTAGAATCAAAACACACACAGCCCTTGTTCTCAACGATCGGTGTGCTAAAGCAGATCTGGGTGAAAGGTCTGCCTTGTCTTTCTCTGGCACACCTCTGGACTAAGTCTTCATTGGATGAATACTTGAGTTGCAAAGCACGTAACCTCGTCAGCCCCAAGTGGGAATGAGTGATGCCACTGAACAAAGCCACTCTCATGTGACTGCCTTGTGATCACACTTATTGCAGAAGCTTGGTATATCCTGAGTTGAGTTGAGTTTCCACTCCTAATGTGGGACAATAAAATACCTTTGGAAGGAAATGGTCCAAGAGTCAAGGAGACAGATCTTCCTCTTCATCTTCATTGGGAGTTAATTTGCTGGCAATTATAGCGTCTTTACCATACACTTAGAGTCTCATTCATTTACACTCCAGGAAGAAGGATGACTCTTTATGACTTTTTTCTTTAAATTATTGATGCTTAAAACCATGAGCCATTCATTTCCTGCTTTCTCAACATTCGTAATTGACTATTTCGAGGCAGGTGTGGGTTTGAGAAAGCCATTGAGTTGGCCTGAGGACTGATCCCTGGAGGGGGCTCATGCTGTTAATTTTTCCCACAGATAATTATCAGTCATGTAATACTCAAGTCTCTGCATTGGAGCACACAGGTGGCTCCCTGTGCTCAGCTAGTTTCTCTAGAAGCCAAAGCCAGAGCTGGGGCATGGTTATCTCTATAAACATGTATGTAGGCTAGCTCTCCACATGTGCAGAAGTGCACATAGGTCTTCCACTCTACCCACTCTTTCCTCTGTACTTCCTGTAGCCATTCAGCTACTGGTAAAATCTTGTGCCATATTCTACATGTAAGTGGTTCGCTTTTAGGAAAATCAAATAAAAACAACTAGAAAGGGAGGGTGGGCCAAGGTAATTTAAGTGAGGCAAGATGTGATCAAGATGTAAAAAGCTTAAATGGGGAATGATCACATTTTGGATCAGGAATGTTACTTTATTGGAGAGAGAAATATGGCATGAGTTCAGCAAACATTTTGAGAGCATGTACCATGTTTTGGGAGATGCGCTACATCCCTCAGGGCCTCAAAGAAGAAGAACATAGTCCTGAACCTCAGGGAATACATAAATCTATCAGGGGAGACAGGTCTTAAACACCAAATCATAGTAGAAATTGGATAAGTGTTATAATCAAAGAAAGAACAAGTAAGAGAGGGAGGCTGGAGGAGGAAACTGTTCATTTTTGGAAAAGGAGGTGGGAAATGATGAGGGTGCAAGGAAATGACATTTGAGCTCAAGTTGGAATGGTAAGAGGGATTTGTCAGCTGGGGAGGGAATTCCAGGAGCGTCCAACTTAGAAGACACAAGCTGCTGTTAGATTGTGAGAGCCATTTAGAAGGCAACTGAAATCTTTCAGGAGATTGGAGATAAGGCAATGATGGCGGGAATGTTGAGTGGAACTGATTCAGGCAGACATTTTGGAGATAAATGATGGCTATTGGGGAACCCCATGGATGCAGAGGTTTAAGGAGAGAGAAAGGAGACAAGGATGATTACAGTGTTTTCAGCTTAGGTGAACAGGTAGATACTAATACCCTTAAGAGAGGTGGAGAAGGTTTGGAGAGGATAATAATGGATTCAACCTTGGCCATGGTAAGTTTGAGTTGCCCAAGAGATATCTTGGGAGAGACGGCTAGTCAGCACTGGAGATTATGCCTTGGTGGTTAGGATAGAAGGCAAATCTGATGATCTATAGGTATTAACACATGCTATTCTAATTTTAATCAATTAGCATATTTTGGAATGGTATTAGAATTTCTGGCATTTATACTTGAAACTCTTATTAATGCATTCTTCATCATATTTTTGGTTTTCTTTGGTTCAAAGAAATGAAATCCCCTCACTAATGCATCAGTACTTTATCTGATGATGTATTAACATTTCTGTTTTTTTAGCCTCTGGAGAAAAGACCAACACATTTAAATTGCATACTACTACTAACACATTGCAAATCTCTGGAATGACACTTAGGTTTGTAAAGCCAGCATAAAGTTACTTACAAATTCAAAGTGTCTTAAAGGGAAGCAATTCTTTAAGCAATTACTTGTCAATAAATCTCTTTTTTTTTTTCCCCTGGTGAAAGATAAAGGAAGCAGTCACTAGCAAAAATAACCAGTAGCCCAATGACATCATTCAATTGTTTGTGTGGCAGTAGGGAGGGGATTGGTATTGCCAACTGGACTTTGCTTTTATCTCCCTCTTCCTCTCATGACATGCCATGGCTCCCCACGGATGGAAAGATAAAGTCAAAAAGTCTAAGGTTGATTTTCAAGTCTCCACTGGTCTGGACCCCCCTCACCTCTATAACGCAATCTTGTATAACTATCACTAATAAAAATTCCTGTTCAAGCCAATTGGGTCTCCTTACCGTCACCCAAACAGGGCAGAGGCATTTCTGCTCTAGTGCCTGCCCAGGCTTGTCTGCATCTTCTGTATCCAGAGCCTTATCAGTACACAGTGCTGATGACTTGGCATGTTACCTGATCGGGGATGTGAAGCCCACAGCAGTTTTCAATACAATTTGACATAACGAGCTTTGGTTTTTTTCAGGAAGGTCTCTCTGGTAGCAGAGGGTGGGAAAGAGATACTGGTAGGTGGGAAGCCTTCCAGGAGGCTTTGCAGGGGTCCAGGTGAGTGGGGAGGAAGCAGCAAGAGGCTGGATTCTAGGCAGAAAGGTGTCAAATCAGACAGACATTTCCTAAACCGTGTCAACCAATGATCCTAGATTGCTTTTCGGATTTCTCTTTTAGATAATGGTGGAGATGTGGAGTCCTATAACGAAAAGTGGGAAAACAGGAAGAGGGAGAGTGAGCAAGAATACAGATATCCAATCCAGTTTGGGGCAAATAAATTCCCGGTGTCTGGAAGATCCAGGTGGACGTGGTCAGTTGGAAGCTGAGAATACCACTTGCAAGAGAAGCCAGAAGAAAGGGATAGAAAATAACTATAAAAAGCACCACAAATATTTGCATGCTAATTGTGGCTTCTAAAGGCTTTGAGGGGGTTTGAAAACAGCTTGCTTTTCACATAGTTTCAGCATTATTCTTGCCATTTTATTTTTAAAATACAGTTTGCAGTATCTATGAAGAAAATGCTTGCTTAGCAGTCTAACTCATATTAATCACAAATTCCAAATTCATGGCATCAGAATTACAAGAAGTTCCATATTGTATAATTAGAAGAAGATTCCAGTCTTTGGTTCATTGACTCTGGAGCCATATTACAGTCTTGTTATATTTGATAATGACATAGCAGACATTCTATCAGAACTTGGCTATCTGGAGAGAGATTCCAAAATGCTTTAATCTTGTCACAAATCAGAAGCAGCTGCTCCTTATAAAAATGAAAGCTCAAGGCTGCGTGGTCCACAGAAAAGCAAATCTGACTTACACTCTTAAATGGCAGATTCCAGGGTTTTCAATTGGCAAGTGTTCTCCATCCAACAACCCCCTCTCTGTGTTGATTCAGGTTGGTTTTATTTCTTTAGACCACTCTCCAACTGAAAATTGCATTTGTGTAATGAACTTTATCATAAGCACTTAGGCTTTCTATAGCTAAGGCTAAGCATTATCTTGAGACTTTTACACTCTGAAAAAAACAGATACATGGAAAATGTAATTTAAATACAACTTACCCCCTCTGAGTGGTGGAATAACTAAAGAGAGAAATGTTATCATCAGTCAGTCAAGGGCTGCAAGGCTCAATCGCTGAGCCTACAAACCTTCCATAGGTTCTGTGATGACATGAAACTGCTGTCCTAGAAACTCTAAAACTAACAAGAGTATTAGCTTCATTGATTTTCTGAAAATGGGAAAGGAAAAAAACAGTGCTCAGCTAAGTCCAGGAAAGAGATTTAATACAACTGTCTTTTAATAATATTAAGTTTCCTAGAATCAATATTTTCTCCCCCTTGTATTATACCATAGGTTGCTACACACCAGTTGCTATGTAGTTGAATAGGATCAATAGAAGCCTTCCCTTCTTTGAAGACCATTTCAAAGACCTGCATAATGGAGCATAGATTAGGACGAGTGAAAGTGAATTTTAAGTACACTGACATTATGCTATCATCTTCAACCTGGACAGTATAGATTGTTCTGGGGCCATGGGACCCATGAGGCTCAGGGTGAGAACTGCCAGTCACAGATTGGCCCACAGAACTCCTGTGACAGTAGCTTCCTCTAGGATGGTTTAACAGATGCTAACCACAGGCCTTTGGGTCATTCCTAAAAGTATCTTCAAAGACTCTGAGGGGTACCTGGTACATAGGGATGAAGCTGTGCTCTTTCCACAGTTTAGCACAGTGGCTCTTAAATTAGGCCAAACCCAGTTTGTGTTAACTCACACTCTGATGTTGAAAACCCTTTCTACTTGGCTTTATTTTGGATATTTCTTAGCCAATAAAAGTAATTCTTGATAGAATCACTGAAGTCTTTTTACAAAAGTACTAAAATGATTTTTTAAAAAATAATATCTACGGAAAATACTAATACCAAAAAAATATGAAAAATACAAATTTTTAGTGAGGGTAGAGCACATTAATTTTTGAGTGTTGATTAATAGTGTTGCCAATCTCTTTTTTTAAGACGTTGACTTAAAAAAACTTCTGGAGATTAACTGTGATGTTGACATTTACAAGTTACTATTTGTTAAAAAGAAATTGTTTGAATGACCCAGTAAGCCCACTCCTGGGTGTTTCCCTTAGAGAAATGAAAACGTATGTTCACACAACAACCGAGACGTGAATGCTTATAGCCACTCTCTCTCTAGTTGCCAAGATCTGCAAATAAACTGGATGTTCTTCCCCAGCTGAATGGTTAACAAACTGTGGTACATCCATGCCCTGGTATGCTATTTAGCAACAAAAGAGAAGAGACAACTTTGCTGATTCTCCAAGATGTTATGCTGAGTGAAAAAAAGCCAGTTTCAAAAGGCTGCATACTGTGTAATTCTACTTACATGACACTTTTTGAACAGAGTAGAATAGACCTGGAGAACAGATGAGCAGTGCAGGGGCCGGAGTGAGGAAAAACATATGACTACAAAGGGAGTGTTTTGAGGTGATGGAATTGTTCAGTGTCCTGATTGTGGTGGTGGCTAGGCAAATCTATACATATGTTAAAGTTCATAGAACTGTACATTGATAAGGAAAAAAGGTCAATTTTACTGAATAATTTACAAAATAAAATTTTAAAAATTGCTCTTGCCTAATTTTTGAATTTGGAAACAGCCTGCATTTATGTTATCTTTCTGTAAAAGAAAGCATTAAGTATCATAGATGGAAACCCGTGTGTAAGTAGCTTTTGGCACACATATGGTTGGGTTCTGGGGGAGGCCATGGAGTAATTTAGGCAGGAAGTTGCTTATGAGTTACTTTACAGGCGACTTGAACATAACTTGTAAGCCTCCTGATAATTAGTATAGACTGGACAAGTCTGTGTTAGCAATGATAAGATGGCACCTTTGAATGCTTTATAATTTTTAGCACTTTGCCATTTTCTCCTCTTAGTACTGTGAAGTCGTTGGGGCAGGAATCCTCATCAGAGTTTTGTAGATGCAGGAAATTGAGGCGTAGGGAGCTTAGGTAACTCAGACAGTAACTCTATTCCTGATCGCAGATCACTGGCTGGTGAGTAGCTGGGACTGGCATCCAGAGCATTTGACTCCTGGAAAGTTCTAACTCTAGGCTATATTTTTAATTTTTAAGATTAAAAGAAGAATTTATTTGTATCAGCCTTCCTCTAGGTGATATCCTGCAAAGCTGGAAATCTGTGAGACCACTTAAGGAGATTTATATATGTAGCCAAAGGGCCTCACGTCACAATAACGAAATAAACAAACCCCACACCACTTGGTTACTGCACAGTAGAACAGTACAGGGAGTTCTAAGTCCTTCCTGGTCTTTACATTTTTGGCTTAGCTGAAGACATTTATTAAATTTTTTGAACCTAAATTGTTTCACCTTAAAAAAAAAAGAGTAGTGAGTTGAGGGTTTACCTCTCTAACAGAAATCTGGGATGCCAACGAAACAGATGTAACGTAGGGGGAGAGTGGACCTTAGCTATTGCCACATTTTACAAGGACAGTTGTAGAAAACAAAGGGATTTTTGCCAGGGCCTGTGTGCTCACAGCAAATGCAGGGGACCCTTTGGCCTTAGCCCAGAGAGGGGCGCACCAGCCAGGCAACAGTCCTGTGTGTGGAGCAGCATCCCCCGCTGTTCTGGGAGGAAGTTGTTGTTTTGAATACTTAATCTGAGCTGGAGTCCCAGAAGACTGAAGGCTGGTCCTTTCTTTACGTCTTTTTTTCCATCCTTACAATTCCAGAGCTCTGTGCTGCTAAGCTCCTGCCTGCAGCCTGGGTGGGAAAGGTTCTAGAAGTTCTTCAGGAGGCCTGGGGAAAAGCCAGGGTCCTGCTCATGGTGCGGAGGGAGTCCGATTCCATTCTGAAGAGCGCGCAGAGGACCTGAAAGCAAGTGGAAACAGAGCAAAACAAAAAACGAAAGAAACAAACCAAAACCAAAAAGGGAGACCTCCTTTCTTCTCCAGATGGTACTCTGCTTTCCCCACAGTTCTAATTTCTAGAAAGGTCGGTAGAATAGTTGGGCATTCAGAGACAAGTGAGTGGATGGGAATGTAAACTATGCACCCTGGTGCCAGGGGAGGCCTTGGTCGGCCTCCTGGGGGGTCAAGCTCATAGATCAGCACAGCTGCCCATTGTTCTTTTATGGTGACAAACTGCCCTTTTGTGCAATTTATGTGACTGAGGTAGATAAGTAGCTCTCTTCCTATGAGTGTGCTGCATGTTTTCGCTCATTTTTCCATGCCAACCATGCAGTGATGTGTTGGTGTGTTGGCCAAGGAGAAAATAAATTCAACTGTATCAGATGAGGGGCAACCTGTGGGTGAGTGAGGTATCAGCTGGGAAGTGGACAGCACTCCAATCCAGGAGCAAAGTAAAAAGTCAATCCACATCCCTAATCGTTTCCTCCTGTCCTCCCTATGGTGGGATCTCCCGTTACTCCATCAGCGCACCAGAAAATTTACATAGATGAATTATCTTTTGTGGGATCTTTCTTCTTTTCCCCTCTGTCCTTTCTTACCTCATTCCATCCCTTTAGCTCATTTTCCCCCATTGTTTCTCTTCCTCTGGTCTTTCTCTGGAAATCTGCTTTCTAAATTGTTCTGCACTTTCCTCTGTAGGTGGCGATTTGCAATTAAAACCCACAATGTGCAACAAGTCCCCTCTGAAAAAGATTCCTTAAGATACTCATCGTGTGAACTGTGTATATCTTTGAAGATAATTTCAGAACCATTTATAATATTTTCATGCTTATAAGCATTTTTTAAGGCTAGTGGTCCAGACAGGACTTCTCCAGGCTTTCTTCCAACTTTCACTTCAGTCTAAGTTGCTGCCACCATAGATGAGATATTTGAAATTGGACTCAGGCAGCCAAATCCATGTTGTTATTATTGCCTGTTAGTCTATAAATTCCAGAGTAACAACCTTATAAACAGCTAAACAAAATTAATTATTACAGTGCTACATGCCAACTTTAACTTGAAAATTATCTATTTGTTTGCTGACTGTAGTCTGAGCCCTACTGCACGAGCACAGTCCTTTCCCTTACAGGTCTCTTGGTGCAGCCTCAGCTGTGCATTCTGGTCATAGCTCCTTAGCTGTCCTTGTTAAGACGGTTTTCATCCCAAATACAGGGCTTCCCTAATTCCGAGAATTCTCGCAGACTGTAGCTGCTCATTGGTTCTGGCAGATGACTGGCTGTAGCAAAGAGATCATTATTCCCAATGACCAGTCTTCTACTCAGTTAAAGGTATCTTTTAACTTCCTTCTCCGATAAGCACTGATTCGTTCTCTGTCTTCCAAATGGTGAAAATATCTAGCTTTTCCTATTTGTGGGGAAAGTATTACACCAAAATTTGAGTTTCTCTACGCATTGAAATTTGGAAAAATAGTGAAAATTGGCTAATGTTTCTCTCTATACAATTTATTAATAGTTGGCACTCAGTGCCATCAATAGTTGGGATGAGACTTTTGCTGAAATAAATCAGAGGGGGGAATTGCACAGAAATACTATTTTTGTTATCTTAATAAAGCCTGTAAGGATAGGCCAGATAATTTCAGATAACCTCTCCTAATTCTTGAGTATTATGGCTGCCTCTTGCCCGTGTTAGCCATTCCATCTCTAGTCACTTCTTGGCAGAGTGTCTCTTTTCTATGCTTTATTCTTTTTATTGCTCTTTAACCTCTCTATCAGTCATTTCTAATGTGATGGATTCACGCTGTACCCAGTAACCAATTAGGACCTTAAATTCTGAGTGTTAGAAGGGAGTTAGTTCCTTGATTTTTTATGCTATTTTTTGGTAATATGTTTGGATGTCAGTTTTTTCTTATTGTGGTAAAATACGCATAGTGTAAAATTGACCATTTTAACTATTGTAGTGTACAATTCAGCGGCATGAGGGACATTCTCTTATGTTTTACAACCATCATCACTATCTAGTTCCAGAACTTTTTCATCCCCCCAAATGGAAACCCCGTACCTATTAAGTAGTCACTCCCCGTTCCCCTTCATTCCTTCTCTCCAGTGCCAGAAAATAACTCCTAATCTGTTCTCTGTCTCTATGGATTTGCCTATTCTAGACATTTTATATAAATGGAATCATACAATATGTGGCCTTTTATGTCCAGCTTCTTTCACTTAGCATAGTATTTTCACCATTCATTCATGTTGTAGTGTGTATCGGTACTTCTTCCCTCTGTTTGGCTAAATAATATTCTTAGATTAACTTTTTAATTGAAGCACATTCTTGCTGACTCAGGACTCACGGGCCCTTGTGTTCTCTACAGATCCCTATTTTCTAGTTTCTTTCTTTCCAAAGCATAGCCTGGAACTTATCCTTGTGAGCCTTAATTTTCATCAATGAGATGATGATGATCATGATGATGATGACGATGTTACATACCTTCTTTTGATCATCTGCCAGGTAACCATAACAGTGCCGCAAACTTTCCAGACACTATCAAATATAATTATCAGAGTAGTCATGCTCTTATAATTTCATACTCATTTGGCAAAAGAGGAAATCGAAGTGCAGATGAGTTAAGTAACCTACTCAGCGTCCTCAGGAAATGAGAGGAGTCACATTTGTGCCCAAGACTGTCTGTTTCACTGCCCAATCTCTTATGGGCTCTTGATTTTCCTTGTTTCTTTCAAGCTGTTCCGTGTCACAGAATAAGAGAAGAACCTGGTTTTATGCCTGATTTGAAGACCTCAGGAAGAGGCTGAGTCACACTGTCCGTTGGATCACATCAACTTCTTCAGAACTGACTTCAATAATTTGATGCTTTTGAGGACACTCTACCATCCAGCCTGTCCAGTTTCATCATTGCACCAGATCCCGTCCTGCGCATTCCTGCCTCTAAACTTTCTTTGCTCCTTCCTTCTTGTCAAATCTCTTCCCTTCAAAGCCGAGCTGAACCCAGTCCCCTCCCTAAGGCCTTCTCCCTTCTCACAATTCTGAGAATGTACTTTTCTGTGCTTTGCCTTCAGGTCTTTATCATAGACAGTCGTAGTATTAATTACAGCCTTGTGTGAATATCCTGTCTTCCCAGCGAGATGAAATGTTGCTTCAGATCCCAGTCTCAGTTTAACGTTTCTCCAGTAGATCCCCCACCCTCACATCCAGCTTTTAGCTCAATTTTAGACACGGAAATATACTTTGACATATTAATTTGATGTAACTGATCAAGTAGTGGAATTCAACCCCATACTATCTCCTCTGAACCAAAGTTGGCCAAAGACAGGAATTTAAATATACAAACATACAAACACAAAGTGGGTTTGGAGATGAACTCAACTAGGATGAATATTATAGAGAGTAGTTTTGGGGACTCAGGAGAGGATTGTTACATGGTTAATGTTGAGAATGATGAGCAATGTTTGATACAACCCCTCAGCAGGCAGTTGGGGCACCTGTGGTAAGCATTCCCTATTGTGGGACTAATGGAAACCTTCAATTTCTTGCTAAAAAGACTGGACATATATATTCAGTGTTCCTCTGAACACAGTTTGGGCAATTTTGGTTTAAAGTCATGTAACCTGATTGCTTTTGAAGCATGAATTTGGTACTGGAGTTTAAGTACTTTAAAAAGTAGCATCCTTTCCTGTTTTGGTCAATTTGATATTTAGAGAGGAAACTCATTAACACTTTGAGGTCTTAAGGAGGTATTCCATTTGGGTTGGGCAGGGACAAATGCCACCCAAACCTCAGTGGCTTAACATAGTAGGAATTTATTATTATGCCACATGGGTTGGTGGGAGGGCAGTAGGACTCTGCTCCACACAGTCAGTCTACACTATCAATGGTGGTTTTTAAAAGTGACCCGTGCTGACTCCACCCATGCACACACATTCTTTGACATTCCTCTGATGGAGAGATGGCATCTGTGTTCCCCTCTCCTTGAATCTGGGCCAACTTGTTACTACTTCAACTAATAGCATATGCCAGATGTGATGGCTGTGTGGCTTCTAGGCTGGCTCAAAAAAGGTCATGCACTTTCTGTCTTCTTTGCTAGGGCACTCCCACATGGAGCCCTGCGCCACCATGTATGGAATCTGACTACTTTGATGTCACCGTATTGTGAGCCAGTCTTCACCACCTGGAAAGGCTACAATGGGCACTTCAGGTGGTGGTCTTAGCCTTTGAATCACCTGCTTTGGCATCAGATATATTAGTGAACAAGGCTTCAGATGATTCTAGACCTTAGCCATTGAGACTTCCCAGCCTCAGACATTGTGGAGCATCGACAAGTCATCTTCTATTTACTCTGTTCAAATTCTTCATCCACAGCATCCATGAGCATAAGTCAATTGTTGTTTTAAGCCATTCAGTTCATCTGCAGCAACGGTAACTGAATATCATCTACGACGTCATCACCTCCACGAGGGGCTCATGGGTTGCTGACAGGCAAGAGATGTCAAGAGGGCTGAGCAACAGCAATGAAATGTTTTGGCCTGGAACTAACATGTTCCGTATTTCATAAATACAGCCATGACTAATCACATGGCCAAGCTTAATTTTGAAGAGATGGAGGAGTGTACTCAGCACTTCACTAGAAACAGACGAGAACGAGAAGTTAGTGAACATCGGTAACATCCACCTTCAAAAGCAGATAACACCATGCCTCCTGCTGTCGACTGAATTGTGTCCCCCTTAAAATTTATACGTTGAAGCCCTAACCCCCAACATGATGGTACTTGGAGATGGGACCTTTGGGAGGTGATTAGGTGTAGAGGAGGTCAGGAGGGTGGAGCCCTCATGGTGGGATTAGTGCCTTATAAAAAGAGACACCAGAGAGATGGCTCTCTCTCTCCCTGTCATATGAGGACACAGCAAGGAGGCAGTCATCTACAAGCCAGGAAGAGAACTCCTACCAGAAACTGACCATGCCGGCACCTGGATCTTGGACTTCTAGACTCAAGACCTGTAAGAAATAAGTTTAGGTTGGTTAAGCCACCCCATCTATGGTGTTTTGTTATGGCAATTTGAACTGACTAAGACAACTCCCACACTGCAAATATATTCAAAGACTTATTTCCTAAATATCCAGCCTGCACAGTAAGCTTGCTGGGTTTACACTGCAAAGGAAATAGATGTTCATATTGTTCATGCTTCCCTCTCAATACAGTGTTTTACCTGAGCAATATGCATCCTGCGCCACGGGATGCATGTTTACAGGTAGAAGCCAAATACATACCCCCCATTTCTCTGACTTCCTGCGAGCATTGAAGTGCTTGATGAGTTTAGAGGCTCCTAACATTTTGGCAAGTGACGTGCCTTCAGTGCATTGATAGATTATGACATGCAAGAAGCAACTGCTAGCACACCATGACGTTCTGCTGTAAGAAGCAGAGCCATGCTCAGCTCCTTCTGGAGGCTGGAATATTTCTACACCACGTAACATTCTCCTCTGGCTTCATCTGTCACATCCCTGCAGGCAAAAGAAAAATGCCTTGTGTGGTCCGAAAAACCAGGCTAATTAGGGGTCTCAGTACAGTTACCATCAATGCTGACCAGCCTCTCAAGTCCCAGTTAATGGATGATATTTTAGAGGGGAAAAATGTCACATTAGAAAGGACCTGGCAAATGGTGAATTGTACCAAACTGTAATTTTGGGTACTTGTGATTTACCAATGATATCTTGTTTTTAGAACTGCATTATAAATTCCTCAGAAGCTAATGGACGATTATGAATGAATTTGCTGTGCTTTCTTTTATTATAGATAACAGGCAACATAAATATGATTCCAGTGGATGCTAATGGACTGAGCCCCTTCCAAGGATTATGTTGCATTTTGGATTGTCTTTAGACAACTGAAATTCTGCATCCAGAGAAGGCGCCATTTTTAAAGGCTGAATTCTCTGCTTACAAGGAAATTTTATTTGGGGGAAAATATTGATGGCCGGGTGAATGCTGGGGAGGTTTGTCCTGAGCATCATGCAATGCACACGCAAGCTGGCATTCTCTCCTTGCTCTGCGTACAAGCGCACTGTTCCCCAAATCAACGATTAATGGTTGAAAAAGTCTGAAAAATGGATATCCCTTTGACCTTTCTAAGGTTTGTCATTTAGTTGACATACCCATTACCTCAAAAATCAAATGTGTTTGTCTAAACATTATTCTGATGTTTACTTTGGGCTCTAAAGGGCAGACAGCTGACCACGGACCCGCTGACAGTGATCAATTCAGCCTCGAATCTTGTCACTTTCCCTGTTTATTCTGCTATCAGTCTCCCCTTTGCCTGCCACCACGGCCACTTTCTGCTGCTCAGGCGCTTTTAAAACTAACAATAATCCAATTTAGAATTGATCCATGAGAATGTGTGGTCAGTAAGCAAAGTGACAAAGTCTGCACGTAACCGTTGACCACAGCCAGGGGTCTATTTTATACAGATGGCGCTGCAGGCAAATTTTAATTAATTAATAAATGCTAACAGCATTCAAGCCTCTTCTCTTTTTTTTTGGTTTTTTAACGTTTAAGTCAGACCCTTGAAATTTCACAGTCTTAGAAATAGGAGAACCAGGCTTGTTCACTATCTGCTACAATCAGTATCTTCTGGAATGGTGCTGTCCAGTAGAACTTTCTGTGATGGTGGGGATGGTCTATGCCTGTGCTGTCCATTATAGTGGCCACTATCCACCTGTGGCTAAACTTGAACTATGGCTTGGGCACTTGGGAACTGCATTTTTAATTTTAATTAATTTAAAGTTAAAGTTAAATAGCTTTATGCAGCTAATGGCTACAGTACTGGATAGCAAAACTCCAGAATGCTGAGTTTTGGTGATGAGATGAGGCCTGCCAATACCGTTTAGAAAGTCGTGCTGTCTAGATACTGTGTATCAGGAGGTCATAGTCTCTAGCCTGATCCAACACGGCTATAAACCAGGTTAAGAGAAGTTCAAGGAAATATTCAAAGTCTTCCCCATGTCCTAAAGGCAATGTCATATTTGACCAGGCACCTTTCCTGGTCCACAGGAGGAGGGTTCCTTAGTTGCCTGAGTGGCCCTGGATGCTGGCCTGCAGGGATGACCATCAGAGGGGAGCGCTCCAACAGGAGAGGATGCAGGACTGGACTGGTGCAGGAGAGAGAACTGGGTAACTTTTCGTAAAGGCCCCCCAAAGCAAGCTCCATTTTGGCTGCATCTCAGGTCTGGTTTCCAGAACAGAATGTTCCATTTGGTTCCCAATATCCATGGCTCCTGGGTTTCAGATGTACCCAGGCCCCTCCCTGGGCCCCTGCTTTCTGGCTGCCAAGTTGGCTGGGCCACTGGACCCTGCTCTCCTCGTTCTCTCAACCTCAAACACCACTTTTGCCAAATCCAACAGTGGGGCATCATTTGATCAATTTCTTAAGTGATCTGAAGAATCATTTCTCAAAATGATTTGCAAATGTTACCTTCAATGAGCAAACAGCATAAAAACAAATTGCTAATAAGATTAGAATCGTATATTATATTTGGGAGTCTTTTTAAAGACATAAGATCAATTTAGCTTTTCTCTCTGGCTAGATATATGTCAAAAGCTAGGTTAAATTTTTTAAAAACCACATCACTTATCTGAATTTCCAAGTTTGTGGGGGACATTATGAGCAAGTGGAAACACTTTATGAGGGTTGTGGTATAATTGATGGAGATTTAAAATGCTGTACCGGGTAACTATTGCCTTAGAAGGAAAGTGGTCTGGGTATTCTCTGGAGGGAAATTCCAAATCTATAATTCTGTTTATTTACATACTACCAACACCAAAAATGTAAAAAACATTCAATTCTTATTTTTAAAAAATGGAAAAAGTCTATTTTCTGAAAATCTTTAGTAGGAAAAAAATAATTTGGGGCATTTAAAAGTTTAGTTTTTAATAAAGCTTTATGTGACAAAGAGCTTGACAATGACAACAAAGGGATATCTTATAATGAGAAGGTCTTTGAATTAAAAAAATATGTATATATATATGTATATGTCTCATCTGTGATGCCACTATCCAAAGACAGTTAACACTTTCTTGTATTTCTTTCTAATCTTTATTCTATTTGTTTTCAATCTAAATGTAAAGGTTATGTATATATTACTTCTATCCTTCTTTTTTTCATTTAACATTAAAACACATTTTCCATATATTGCACATTCTTTATAGATACAATTTTAAAAGTTGCATCATAATTAATGGAATGAATATACCTAATTTGCCTAACTATTTTTCTTTTTGTTATTATTTCTTTTTGCTATTATAAATAATGCTGCTCAATATTCAGGATTATTTTTCTAGGTTCCATTTTCAAAAGAGGACTTCCTGAGTTAGAGAGTATAAACATTATAAGGCTCTTTGCCAAATTGCTTTCCAAAAGGATTATACCAAAATACCAGCAATATTCGAGAGTACTCCTTTCACAGCCTCCTCATCAGCAGTGGATATTATTATTTTTTTAAAAAAATCTTTGCTAATTTGATAGGGGTCAAATGTGACCTCATTGTTATTTTAATGTGCCATTCCTTGATTACTGGGGAAGGAAAGCATTTTCCACACATTTGTTGATTAGTTCTATTTCCTTTTTGGAAATTACCTATTCACATCCTCTGGCAATTCATCCGTTGGAGCTTCAGTGTTTCAAAATCCAATTCGATTAACCTCTGTATGTAGCAAGATATTAGTATTTTGTCTATACAGTATTCCTGTGACTATTTTTCCCCAAATATGATATTTCTCTTTTACTTTTGTTTATTTATTTTGGGTGAATAGAAACTTACAATTTCCACTTAGTAGCATATATTAATGTTTTCATTCTTTGTTTAGTAATGCTGGTATAAAAAATTAAATTTTCTCTTTGATTTCTTATATATTTATATTTTATATTTAATTTTAAAATTCTCTTGGAATTTATTTTGCTGAATGATCCTAGGTGAGCCTTTAAATAGATTTTTTTAATCAAGTGATCCATTGTTCCAAGGGAACTTATTTATGAAATGACTTACCCCTTTCTCATTCATTTAAAATGTATCTTTTACCATAAATTTTATATATTCATACCTGATAGCCTATTTCTTGATTATTGTGATTTGTTGATTTTTAGCTTAATTTTGTTTCAGAACTTCAATGTTTTACTTACTATCAATTTATACCATTGGTCACTGGTTGATGGGTCCAGAATACTCCCAACATCATTTTTCTTCAAAAAACTGTTTCGTTTTATTTTGTGTGTGTGTGTGTGTGTGTGTGTGTGCGCCATGGGAGGAGTGAGTATTGATTGTTGACTTTTTTGCTGACATATTTTGAGTTTTACTTTTCCAAATTCTTCCCATCTCTCAAGACCAGATCAAATCCTCCAGTCCACTGAACCTGTCCTGACCCTTCTTGGTGAAAAGCATTTATTCTTACTCTTAATCCTGCAAGGCTTCATTTGTACCTCTTTTATTTATTTATTTATTTATTTATTTATTTATTTATTTATTTATTTTCATTTGTACCTCTTTTAGAGCATTATTACTTGCTGCCTTGTAGTATAGTTATTCACAGACAAATCTTATTTGCATCTAATTATGTATCTGTAGTAGGCTGAATAATGGCCCTCAAAGATGTCCATATCCTAATCTCCAGGACCTATGCATGTCACTTTAGGTGGCAAGAAGGACTTTGCAGATGTGATCAAGTGAAGGGTCTTGAGATGGAGAGATTATCCTGGGTTATCCAGCTGGGTCTAAATGTATTCGTAAGAGTACTTACAAGGGGGAGGCAGGAAGAGTCTTGACTATAGTAGAGGAGAAGGTGATGTGAGCACAGAGGCAGAGAGTGAGTGATGTGGTCAGGAGTCACCAGAAGCTGGAAGGGGAAAAGAAAGGATTATTTCCTGGAGCCTCCAGAAGAAACCAGCCCAGCTGACACCTTGACTTTTGCCCCTTGAGACTCATTCTGGACTTCTGGTCTCCAGAATTGTGGGAGAATAAACCTGCGCAGTGTTTTTGTTTTTTGAGCCACTAAGTTTGTGGTAATTTGTTACAGCAGCAATCAGAAACGGATACTGCAATTCCTCACATCTTAAAGGCAGTAGCATGCTAAACCAGGGCCCCCTTCAAGTATGGTAGGGGGAATTGTCCCTTTTACAGGATGAGGGTTGGGGCTGTGCAAACCCTGCCTGAAGAATGATGCATAGAGAGTGGCTTCTGGTTTTGTTCCACGTTTCAGAATTTGGTCCAGGTCAAGATGCAGGAGCAGGACTGATGGTACATATGATTCTTTTTCCTCTGGGGCCACAACTTCATATTCCAGTTTTATTCACAAGGGAAGTGCAGTCTAGCTCATCATTTGTCAGTCTCTGTGAGATGAATTCAAAATCACTGAGGCCAAGAATTCTACTTTACAAAAGTTCCTTCCGGGATTACCACTGAAAGCCACAAATTAAGAAGAAATGAGTTCAAGAGAGAAGCTTGAATGAGTAATTGATATAAGATTTCATTAAACATTCTTATTTGCAGTTTTTCTATTGTATCAAGTAAATGTGAATGTATATTATTGGAATTTTGCACTCCTATTGCTTTATATGGCGTATATTTATTTAAACCAATGTGTGGTTTTTGTTTTTGTTTTTGTTTTTGTTTGGTGAGGAAGATTGGCCCTGAGGTAACATCCGTTGCCAATCTTCCTCTTTTTGCTTGAGGAAGATTTTCCCTGAGCTAAAATCTGTGCCGCTCTTCCTCTATTTTGTATGTGGGATGCCGCCACAGCATGGCTTGATGAGCAGGGTATAGGTCTGTGCCTGGTATCTGAACCCATGAACTCAGGGCCACCAAAGCAGACCATACACTCAACCACTACACCACTGGGCTGGCCCCAACATATGCTTTCCTTAAACTCAATTTACCTTTCTAGTATCTTTGTGAGTAGGAGAAGAACTATTATACACATTTTCCTGAATAGAAAAGAGGACTAGTAAGGTAAAGCTTTCTTTCCAATATCTTATTTGTTTATTCATCAAGATTTTGAGGGTCTGCAAAATGCTAGGCACTGTGCTACATTTATAGTGATTTGAAGATGAATGAGACACAGTCTTGGCCCTGAAGGGTATCACGGAAAGCAATAAACAAGCTGGAAACAAACAATAGGAGGAGAGGGGCTCAATTAGTGGGAGGTACATAAGGGATTATGGAGGAGTGTTGTGGTTTTCGACCTTGGTTGCACACTAGAATAATCCCTGGAAGCTTAAAAAAATACTCAACTGTAGACCCTACCCCAGATTGTATGTATCACAATCTCTGTGTGTGGAAGCTGGAATCAGTTGGAGACATAGACAAGAAAGACAGGGATGAAACACACAAAGGGAACTTCATGCACACAGAGGGCTTATGGGAGCAGTGAGCAGGGTGCTGACCCTACACAGGATGCATTGTTTGAGCGGGCCCCACTCTGGTTGGCTGCAGGCTTATTGGAGGGAAGCCTGGAGGAGAAAAGGAGTGTGTGGAGGTGGGGGGTTTGGGAGGCTACCATTTGTTGAGTGCCTCTGTGTGTCATGACTGTCCTGGGCTTCTCACACGTTCTCTCCATTTAGTTGTTGTAAGACTTGCGAAGTTATGTGTCATTATCCCAGTTTTGCAGATAAGAAACCCAAAGCTTGGGGTGGTTGGGAAGCTTCCTCAGGGTCACAAAGCCTGTGAGTGGCAGCAGGGAGTTGACTTCTCAATCAGTGCTGTTTCCAGGTGCTGGGCTGCCTTGTATAATGGATGCATGGCTAGAAGTAGGTATGGTAAGTAGTGGAAGGTATGCCCAGGTCTGGGGGCTTGACTAAGAACAGTGATGTTTGAATCGATGCTGTTCACCAGGTGGGAATGAGAGAGGAGGAGATAGTATTCAAGAAACATACAACCAGTGGGCAGGCTCAGATGAAAGGAGCAGTAACGACTTTTGTAGAGGGATCCAGCAATGAGGTAAATCCCAAGCATGGACTGATATGGGGGAGAGGAATAGCAAAAATCTGTTTTATGAATTATTAATCCATGTATTAAAACTCTAACTTTCACTTCAAAGTCTTCTGTATTGAAAACTGTTGAATGCTACCACTTGTAACAAAACTTTTGGGTAGAAATACAATTTTGACATTCTGGCTGGTCAATGGAGTTCTTCTGTGTTACCTACCATGTTAGGCTTTCTTAGCTGGTGTAGACATGTGACTGAGTGGAATCGGAATGAATCCTTTAGCTTTCCAATACACTTAGAGACTTGTTTCTTTTAACTGCTTTATAGTACGTAGACTAGAGGAAATTGCAAATGTGATTACCTGGAGAGATGTTTTATTTAATTGCATTTTTATCTGCCATTTTCTTTACTCAATTTTAATAGTCTATGTGGATAAAAGTTCTTGCGAGGGGAAAGTTTTCATATATTAATATAATTAAATTCTGTATTTCTATGAATAAATATTTTATTTTTTCCTAGGAAAATATGAGCAAATCTTAAACTCTTTCCAGTTCCAACCAACTCTGCCATCCAGCATCTCTGTAGTCATTTATAATCCACACATAAGTGCAAATCTCTACATACATGCTTACATCCCACTCAATGGACATCAGTTTGTTGTTAAGATAATAATCTCTCAGCAGGTTAGTCTCCCCTGATGGCCTGGTCAATACATTTATAGAATGTAATTAAGCCGTATCACTCCCATGACAGGAAATTGATGACCTTTTAATTATTTCAAGAAACTGAATATGCAATCATTTTCTCCTTTAGCAGAGAAAGACCAGTATATTTTGAATAAATTGAAAGCAGAATCTAAATACTTACTTGTTTTGTTTGTACGCTGTACTTCTGCACTTCTCTTTCCTCAAGACATCATCTTGGGGTACTTTTGACAAGATTTAGGAAAACAATTTAGGCAGTGTTAAAAACAGGAGATTAATATTTAGTAAATAATATTTAAAAGGCACTTGATGATTACTGAAATTAGATAAGTTCTATCAATACTACCATGAAGTTTTATAATGTGGATAAGCTCACAATTTTTAAGATTGTCTGGTGGGAAATATATGGCAAGGAACTTTTTAAAAGAGTAGAAGACGACTGAGGTCTCCTTATGAAATCAGAATTGGAGAACAGGGTTAATTCCCACAGGGAGGAATGAGTTGCTGCACACTTTCATTCCGTCACTTTGGGTGAGAGAGTGCCATCCATCATTACAGGGTCCATATTATCCAAATCAAAGACCCAAACCCGCCATGTGATAGGTGTGAGTTTTCTTATGGGGATAATGGAATGCAATATTTCAAATCACAATTATTTCACACATTGGGATGACTTAGCTTTTATATCTCTAGTGTAGCAGATTTTCTCCATTCAAAAAATATGCATTTTATAACTCCCTTAAAAAAGAAATCCTCAACTTGTATACTATGTGCATGTGGTTTAATAAATTTACCCAAATGGGAGGATTATCTTTGCATTCTGGTACAATAAAATTGGTTTGTCTCTACATATAGGCCAGAAAAGTGGAAGCCATTCCTCTCTCACCATGTTTTATTAAAAGAAAAGAGAATTGTGCTGCTACGTGAAAAATTAACTGCTTAATCTTCGACTGGAATTCCAGTCAGCAAAATTAATGGGGAGTGGGACAATTTCACTAGAAAGACCCCAGGGTGAGTGGTTTTGATTTATAGCTGGACATATTAAATGTGTAAGTTATGTCTAGAAGAAGCTCTTTACATGATATATTTTAAACGTAAATTAGTATAGCGACTCGTACATGTTATATTTAAAATTTTCCTTTCTTTAAAAAAATATTTGCAAGCATGCTCTGAAACATTTCTTTAATTAGGGTTTTTCTTTAGAAAAGGGTTTGTAATTTTACGGATTTTTTCCCCCTTGATTTTGCAGAGAATATTAGGAATATTCAAGTGTAAAGACGATGTGACACAATTCCTTGATTTTTTTTTTTATGGTGATGACTATACGTGTCAATTTGGAGTAGAAGCCTCTTGTGTCAGAAAAAAATACAGGCAGGTTGCTATTATACTCCTGACAAACTGGGCGACTGAAGGCAGAGCAGTAAATATGAAGCAAGCTCTCCTCCCCTTTCAACTCCACAAGCAGAACATGAAGTCCTTGAGGACACAGAGAGATCAGAGTATTTAAAAATTACTGTTAATGAGACTATGATCAGCACTTAGTACATATGTAGGAGGCCCTCAATTAAATACTTTTAAACTTTGTTTTGTCAATAAACCTTTCTTGAATGTTTGACACTTTGCTGGGGGCTGGGGATTCAAAGGTGACTAAAAGATGATTTCCGTTTTTAAGAAGCTGAAAGCTAAGTGGAAGAGACATCTATTATCTAATGAAGTATGTTTAACAGAGATTTATACATTGGAAAATTGAAGAAGGAATGATCAATCCTGATTAAGCGGAAAAGGCAAGTGTTCACGTAGAAATGATATTTGAGTTGGGTCTTGAATACCTGTGTAGATATTTATAAAGAAATAGCAAAAACAGTTGAAGGTCATCCACACTTTTCTGGCTTCTTTCCCTTGAACAAGTTTATTTCATGAACTAAGGGACTTTGATGTTAATAAATTTTTCTTGTGTTATTCTAGTTACCCACATTTTAACAGATGGCAGACTCCAATTTCTTTTTTCATGAAAATAGCTGTGTCCGATAGTTTAAATTTTACTGGCATTAAAACATCAGCAACAGTGAATAAGCACAAAGGTCTTCTTTGAACTTTCCTTGTTTGCAGCTTTTAAGTGGTCAATGTAGGGTAATGTTGAGAAACACAAATGAGTAGGAACACTGGTTTAAAGGGTTGAAAAATCATTTTATTCCTAGCTGTAAATTTCTTGACTAAAAACATTATTTTCAGTGACCTAATTTCCTATGTATATATATCAAGTGACACCTGAATAATGTTAAAGCCTTAACCTTTTTCCATTTCCTGTTGTAAAACTGCCTGAATTTGACATCTTTTTAAGTGGAGTTGAAATTGTTTTCACTTGTGATGTCAGAATTCAGATAATGCCCAAATTGATGTTTGGTGATATCTGTCTTAAATACCTCATTTTTGAAGATGTCTTCTTTTATTTTAAGGGAGACTAGAATTCCATTAGAATTCTAAAATAGAATATAAAATAGTCACTTATTACAATATTCCCTGTTGATTCTTTGAACCCCACCGTGCTGGTGACTGAATAGACAAGAGGAAAAGCATGGCAAGCCCTCAAGCAGATACTGAGTCTCAGCTCAAAGGCTGGAGCCGTAAAGGTGTTGATGCTGTTTATTCTCCAATCTGTCTGACTGTCCCACTGGGTGGCAGGACCCCCTAACAGGTCCCACCACCCCCTCCACAACATTGACTCTATAAGGGATGATTTCATTATTTTCTCAAACCATTTCTCAAATATCTGCCCCAGTCTATCTTGAGTATTTTCTACGCCCATTTATTAATTCTTCATTCAGAACTTCTCCAGAACTTCATTGTGCCATGCTCTATCATAGGCTAAAGCAGTGAAAAATCAGACTGGATTTGTGGCTGTCATGGAAACAAACTATAAGAAAGTAAATCGAGAAGAAACAAGATAATTTTGGGTTGCAATAAGTACAATGGGATGAAATAAAATACAGTAAGACAGAATAGAGTGAAATAACATAGAGTAGTGATGTTATAAAGAAAGGAGCCCTCAGGGGAGGGGTCTGCTTTCGACCGAGTGGCCGAGGAAGGCTTGTCTGAGGCGGTGATAAGAAGCCAGCAAAGTTCTGGGCAGCACATTGCAGGTGGAGGAAAACGCGGGAGCAAAAGTAGTAAGACATTTGGAGGAAGAGGCAGAAGGCAAGTATGGCTGAAATCTAAAAAGAAAGAGAAAAATAAAGTAAGGGGAGGCAGACAAGTGGCCAGTTCTTGTGGGCCTTGATAAAAAGGAGTTTGGATTTTATTCTGATGGTGATGGGTGACAGTCAGAAGTTTTAAGCAGGGGAGTGACAGGACCTGTTGCAGGGTTCTGGCTGCTCAGTGGAGAGCGCGTTATGGGGTGAAAAGAGAAGAAGCAGAGACTCCACTTGGGAGGCCCTGGCAGGCGTCCTGGGAGAGATGACAGTTGTTTAGACTGCAGTAGACGGGAAGGAAAGTGAACTGGGAAGGGATGTGCTGTGAGGTTAGAGTTGACAGGACTCGCAGGTGGTTAGCTGTGAGGATGAATGGGAAGAAGCAATCAACGACGACTCCACATTTCTGACACCTGGGTGTTGGGAAATAGGGGGTCCGAAGGAAAGCATGTTGTGAGTAGAAATCAAGATTATTGTTTGAAATTAAGGTTGAGAATGCTTGTTAGATGCTCAGATGCAAATATCAAGTAGGATGCCCCATTTATGTCTCTAAAGCTCAGGACCCCAAGATACGGAATTGAAATCATTAACATATAGAAGGTGCTAAAAGTTAAGGTATTGGATGAAATGTCCTCGGGCCAGAGTGTAGCAGATAATTATGGAAATTAGGAAGTATTTAGGGAAAAAAGTTTTAGAAAATTTTAAACAACCCGAAATATTAGAAAAGCAAAGTATTTAGAAAACACAAATACTCCATAATAAAACTCAAAGAAATAGAAAACCTGACTAATTCTATAACTATTAAAGAAGTTAATGTTAAAAATTTTTCTCACAAAGAAAATATTCAGATTATTTGCAGAGCTTACTGGTGAGTTCTACAAATAATTCTAATTTTACATTGTTTTAAAATATAACCTTTATAATTATTTAGATGTGGCAAGGTCAACAAATCAGGAAATGTCTGCCATTGAAAAGAGATTAGTTGTACTCAGATCCCAAGAGGAGGGGGCATGCCACACCACGGGGGGCCATACGGGAAAGTACCAGGGTTTGTTGGAGGTGGAGGGAGAGGGGGAAATGCGGCAAGAAACTTTATTGTGGTTTCTGCGGAAAAGAACAGGTGAGGTAGGGTAAGCAGGTTTAAGATTGGCACGTTTGAATAATTTCAGGAGGCTCCAGGTGGGTCACAGGAACTGTCCTTAGTTGTTACGGACCTGACCCTGGATTGGTTAGAGCAGGTGGATAGTGGGCTGGAAGCTGAGAGCCTAATAAGGGAGGTGGTTAGAGGTGTGGGCTCTGGATTGGTTGGTTTGCATTTGAAAGGCACTCTCGGGTGAGTTGTTTACCATCTCTAGGAATCATCTGACTCTTGGGAGGGGCAGCCCCTCCAGGATCAGCAAGGCTCTCCAATGTCAAAGCCTCAGAAAATAAGAGAGATGGTTAATACATACATAAACTATCCAAGAGGGGTGAAAAAGTTTATGAAACTAGCGTAAGCTTGACTAAACCTGATATGAATGAGAAGGAAAAGTGACAATGCAAATTTACTCATGAACGTGGATGCTAAAATCATACACAACATATCATTTGTGAATAACAAAAGTTTTGTTTCATTCATAACAATCCGTATGCATTTAGTTTATGTTTCCTTGCACTTTTTCTTGCACTTGCTAGAACTCCCACTAAACTGTTGATAGAAATTATAAATTTAGAGATGCATCTAACTCTTGTGCCTGATTCCCCAAGGAGAGCTTTTAGTGTTTCGCCATGAAGTATAGTATTGCTATGGATTTTCTTTATAGGTTAAGGAACTCCCTTCGTATTCCTAATTTGCTAACATTTTTTTTAAACATGAATGAACACTGATTTTTATCTATTCATTTCTCTGTAACTATTGGAAGGATTATATGATGATTTCACATTTAATCTGTTGATGTGGTTAATTATATTAATTGATTTTCTAATATTAGTTCAGCTTTGCTGTCCTAGGATAAATCCAAATTTATCATAATGTATTTTCCTTTTCTCTGCATTACTAGATTCAGTTTGCAAATAGTTTGCTCAGGATTTTCTATCTAATAAGCAAGTTTGGTCTATAATTTCTTATCTTGTAATGCCCTTGCAGATTTTAAGCTGGACTTTTTTCTGTTCTCTGGAGGGTATTGTGTATGATGAATGTTACTTCTTCTTTACAAATTTAAAAAAACTCACAAGTGAAGCCATCTGGACCTAGAATATTCTTTGCGGGGAAATTTTTTATTTACAGATTCAATTTCTAAGATAAATATAAAGCTACTCATATTTTCTCTTTCTTTTTGTGTCAGCTTTGGTACGACAGGATTGTCAAGGAATGTGTTCATTTCATATATATGGTCAAGTTTATTGTCATAAAGTTTCTCATAATATCTTTTTACCATCATTTAACGTCTATTTCCTGAAGGATGAGAGGAATGGTCCAGATAAACCACATGTAGAGGCCTGGTGCTAAAAACGAATTGTAGCATTTGGGGAACTCAAATCTATTGTGCAAATCTAAGCGCAACACGAAAGTGAGGATTATGATATATTTTTAATAATTAGAAAAGAATAACAACAACAACAACAAAAATCGTGGTCCTTTCTCCCAAAGAATTTAACTGAGTCAAGGCTTATACATATTAAAATGTCAGGAGGACAAATATGAAACTACGTTTATGCTAAGTGCTGTGTAGTAGATTTTAGACTGCGTACAACAAGGCCAAAGAAATACCAAATAAAGGGGAGATGAATTAATATTTTTAAAAGGTTGTTTAGAACGTGAATATCTAAGTTTTA
Source organism: Equus quagga (assembly GCF_021613505.1). Taxonomy (NCBI): domain Eukaryota; kingdom Metazoa; phylum Chordata; class Mammalia; order Perissodactyla; family Equidae; genus Equus; species Equus quagga. Next base: position 31,476,930 of record NC_060287.1, on the reverse strand, counting down.
TGCTTTGTTAGGTCAAATAGATCCTTTGCAAAGAATAAGCAATGTCTGCCTCTCTTAGGGAAATTTGGTTTAAGTTCATACCCTTTCAGAGGCTTTCATGCATATGCCGCTCCTTGACGTGTTTTTCTTTTGGCCAATGGACCCCTGGGTCTCTTTTTATTTTCTCAAAACATTTTTTCTTTCTCTTCTAAACACTAAATTACTAGTTTTGCAATGAAATAAGACTTGAAACAATTTGCACCTGTGTCTTTGGCATAAATCAATTAAATTAGCCACAAATATTGGTGTTTTAGAGATGAAAAAGAGTTACACAGTTGTGCTGATGTGAGGGTACTGGTAATCTAATGAATAACATGCATTTACCTAAGGTTGCCAGCTGAAAGGAAATGACTTATTTCCTAACTTATTTTTGGAAATAATAAGTTAAGGAAGTCCTTTAGTATTCTTAGTTTGCTTAGTTTTTTTTTTTCTTTTTAACATGAATGAACATTGAATTTTAGTGTCCTGAGCACTGAGTCTCATATCTGGCTTTTACATATAGGATTAAAATAGAACGTTTGAAATATTTATTAAACTCATGGAATCTTTTTTTAATCATGGGAAGCTAGGCATAACGGCTTTTACTTTAAAATATGACAAGATGCAAGAATATTCCTGAGCTTTCCTTACCCTGCAAAGCTAGACAGGAGTGTGTTCCCCTTGCTGGGGTCCTTGGAAGAGCAATGGTGTGGTCAGAAAGAAGCAAAGGAAAGTCATCGATCAGAGTTTATGGAGAAGTTCTCTTTGTGGAGTAGATTCTGTTTTACAGGTAAGGCTGGTCCCAGACAGAATTTAGAAGGAAGCCAAGTCTTTTTTGTGCTTCACATTCTCGATCTGTGTCCTAGGCACAATTACCAGTGGCCTTCCTTGGCCCTCAAAGTGCTGAGGGATAATAACCGTGAATTTGAAATAATACTCATTTAAGGATGAAAGCAAAATAAAAATAATTTCATACAAATACTGGATGAATTTACTGCTCATAGACCCTCATTAAATAACTCTTAATGAATGTATTTGAGGAGAAGAAAATTAAAGCCAGTAGGAAGGTGTGGACTACAAGACAGGCCTGTAGATGAGACTGGGAGAGGTATAGGCGGATCATTAAAGGACATCCCATTTAGGATTTCACCTTGATCTTTATAACAAAGGCTACTGGAATCATTTCAGCCTGGGGAAGACAGCCCTGCTACCTGCTGAATAATAGTTGGAAGGCAGCAAGGCAGGAAAGGAAGATGTAGAGGCTTTCCATGAAGGAAATGATGAGGACATCCTCCAGGCAGTGGAGATGGATTCTAGAGGTGTGGAAACAGAAAGAAAAGATTTACAGGTATGTCAGGGTGATTGGATATGAGCAGTGAGGCTATGAGTCTATGAGTCTTTGTCTTGAGTCATTGGTCGTGCCATTGACTGAGTTGGAAAGAAGAAAGTGTTTGGAGGAGAATGTTTGGTTTTGAATACATTGAATTGAGAAGCTTACAAGGCATCTAAGTGGAGATGGGCCTCAAAACCCACAAATCTTGATGTTGTTATATGTTTTAGAATTTTTTCAATCTGATGGTTGTATGGCAATCTCTCTCTGCCTCTCTCTTCCTCGTTCCCCGTCTACCCTTAAATTGTGTTCCTCTGATTACTAGTGAAGCCCACAGCTTTTTATTGGTTTATTAGTCATCATGGTTTGCTCTTCTGTGAAACACTTGTGGATCGTCTTTGGCAGATGTATAGATTGCTTACCTAACCAACATCCCCCTCCTTTCTTTCTTGTTAAAAGTGCCCTGATTTGGGTGAGGTGACCAACAGGACCTAAAGGAAAATCTCCTTTGTAGATATTTGTGCTGCTCACATCTTCTCCAGTATTCCCAGGAAAGGAGGCCATGTCTCCACTAAGGTCCTGTGGATGCACAATGATTGGTGGTCACCTGACCCATTTCACTCTGTTTACAGCGTCAGATAGGCATTTTAAATTTTAATGTAGCAAAAAAAAAAAATGTACCACTCTTCCTCTTCTTATCTGTCATTTTTTGTGCTTTGGTTTAAAAACGATTCTCTATCCTGGAGCTCTAAAACTATTCTCTATTTTTTTTTCTTCTATAAATGTTAAGTTAAAAAAAAATCTTTAGGTTTTTAAATCCATCTGGAATTTATTTTTGTATCTGGCATGAGGCAAAGATGTTTTATTGAATGGATAATCAGATGCGCCAGGGCGTTTTTTGAATGCTTCGCTCTCTCTTCCTGGTTTGTATTACCACCTCTGTTGTATATATATGAAGTGCACATGGGTATATTTGTCTGTTGTAAATTTTCCTAATCTGTTCGTTTGGTCTATTTGTCTACCGCTATTTCTTTTTTCTGACAAATTGTAGGTTCTCTTAAATTTTTCTTTCTTCCTTTTCAATGCTTATATCAATTATTTTTTTTCATGCCTTATTCTGCTGGCTAAGATCTCTGATATAATGTTAAATAAAAACAGTAAGAGTGAGTATTCTTTCTTGTTTTTGACTTGTTTTGTTTATTTTAAGGGACTACTGCCAGTTCTTCACCATTGTGTGTGATTTGGATTGACTCCATTGATCAGATTACAGGAGTTCCATCCTTAACTTGTTTAGCATGTTTGCTATGTTATTCTGAAAGGTACTCAATTTTACTTTTGTGTTTCTTTGAATATTGTGATGATCATATAGCTTTTTTCCTGTAATGTGTTGTGAATTATATTTGTAGATTTTTAAATATTAACCTCATCTTGTACTCTTGAGATAAACCATATATGGCCATGATGTATTTATTTAATTATCTACTGAATTTAGATTACTGATATTTTGTATAGGATTGTTGCTTTTATGATCATAAGATGGATTGGCTTGTAGCATTTTTTTCTTTTAATGTCTTTGCCCAGTTTTGGTGCCTAGGTTATACCAGCTTCGTAAACTGAAGTGGGGAGCTTTCCCTGAAATCATTTGTATAAATACAGACAGTTTGTGGAATACGTCTGCAAAATCATCTAGCTCTTCACAGCCTGTCTTCAGTATTATGGACACTCCAGGCAAAGGAGCCCACTTCATTGTTAGCTGAGGCTTGCTCCTCAATCCCTAGCTGGTCTTCTGTCCTTGGGATGTAGGCTAGGCTACAAGCAGTCCAGACTCCGTCCTTTCACCTCCTCTGGAGGTGCTCTTGGCCTTGGCCTCCACTTGTTCCATCCAGGCCCCATGAAACAGCAGACCTGGGACCATCTTATTGTTTTGACAGAAGGAATTTCAAAAAATAAAGCAACTAAATTAGGGGGACAGACCCTGAGAGAAGTTTAAGGAAGTAAGAGTTTTTAATGTCTTTGCTCTCCCCATGCCAGTGGGGCAAATGGCGGCTCCTACCATAGTTAGAATATGTAGATAACAAGCTGCATAAAACCTTGTCTTCATTTCTCCCTGGGTTTTCATTTTGCAGAGAGTTTGAATAAATTCCAGTTTGCAGAGTCTTTGGAACAAAACTAAGTCATGTATTTACTTTTTATCTTGAAAAAAATCTGTATCAGAATTTGAGCTCACTTAAGGGCATCAGTCATTTTTATCCCTCTTTGAATCCACCCGCAACCCCATTGCCTGGCGTATCACAGGTGCTCAGTAAGTAACTGTATTTGAAGATGTTTGTTCTCGTCCAAATAACTTACAAAATCAGTGTTAAAATCAGGCTGGGCAATGAGTATTCTATTTTCAGGGAAGAAAGCTCATTTTACTTCTGTTCGAAACTAAAAGTTCTTAAACAAACAAAAAGATGGAAAGCTGAAGTGTTACAGGACGTTGTTACTATCTACCATTTTCTCACTTACATGAGTGTGTTGATTTCTAATATTAAAACGCTCTTTAAAAAGAAGAGTTTGCTTGCAATCACTGCCTGCATTTCTTATCTTGGCCTTTTGGTGTCATTCTTAGATTAATCTGAAAAGCATATTAAACATGGGTGAAATTTTTCCCCAGCTTTGGGTCTTTCTGTTCTGTGATTTGAAGCAAAGATTATCATACCTATAGTACAGCTTACGAATCAAACATTTTCAATGTTATCTTAACTGTATGTTTTATAACTTACATGTGGCTGCAGAATTTTAACTACAACACAGAGATCTAGCAACAGTAAAGTAAGTCTTTATTTTTAGGGGTAGTCTAGAAAGAGCTTTTACTAAAGTTATGGTACTGGAGCTATTGAATTTAACTACATATGCAACTAATATATGTATGTTACATATATAACGCTAACACAAAATTCTAATGTATATCCTTACATAATAATGTAAGAATATAATGTTACACTATAATGCATATATAATATGTGTGTGTGCCCACCTTACTGAAAGTAAACTAAAATTTTAAAGCCATGGCAGAGCCTGATTTATTTTTAGTGATTTGTAAAATAAAGCTAATTGCTGTCTATGGAGCTTCAGAGAGCTGACGAATTTCTTTACAGTTCCTCTTTCTGTTCTGTATTTGGGGATACTCACATACTTTTGTTCACCTATGATCAGAAACGAAAACCCTTTGGACTGTAAACTTGATGCAAATCCAGCTGTCAGTCACTTGCTTGCCCTTTTTTCTCAACATGCAAAGTCTCAATAACTTTTCTTCTTTCTACCATTAATTATATTTTCCTATATTGTGATTTAAATACATATACTTAATGAGATTGACTTTTCTATTATCTAACAAATGAGTGAAGAAACAAACTAAAAATACATACTGATCCATAGTTCCACAAGGAAGAAGCAAAAGTTATGGATTTGTTGTGTTTGAATGTTATGCTGAAAGTTCCCAATGCTGGGTCCTTTAGGCTGCATTCAGTCTCAGGGAAAAGAGATGTACTTATCACCCGGACCTTTGAACAACTTCAGTATCTAAGAGAATCAGTGTACAGGCATGTGTCATTTAACAACAGGGATACATTCTGAGAAATGCATCTTTAGGTGATTTTGTCATTGTGCAAGCATCATAGAGTGTACTTACACAAACCTAGATGGTATAGCCTACCCCACACCTAGGCTATACGGTACTGATCTTATGGGACCACTATTGTATATGTTAATATGATTGTATTCACTCTATAACCCCTTATATCTGCCAATAGCTGGGGGCTTGGGTGGTTCAACTTCAAGTTCTGCGGCCTGAAAAACACTGGAGATTTATTTCTCAAAATATTCCATTTTAATTAAGATCCTATCTGAACAATACAGCAAAGTAATGTTTTAAAATAAATTTTCTTAGAAAATGATTATTCTAATTTAGACTGAGTTAAAATTCAACTCCGCAGTTCATAATTTTCCATAATATGAGATCTATGGGGTCTGAGTTCTCCATCATACTTTCAAGCTAACAGGTTAGCCTGACACAGTTTCACAAATGCTGGCAGAAGATATGAGACCCCTGCGTCCGAGACAAAGGGCTAGGTTACTCAAGGCACAGCAAGCAGTGTGAGCACTACTGTGTTGGTTCTTTTTGTCCTGTAGTCCCATGAGTGTGGTACGGATAGGCTTAGATTTTGCCTACACAGACAGTGGGATGGAAGTCTATACTTATGAAACCTAAATCTTATACAATGGGTAGTAAGTATTCTTAAGTAAGTAAGGAGACATTACGTCTCTCTTCCAAGGCTGTTTGCTATACAAACATCCTTGAAAAGTTAGCTCAGAACAAAAAGTGGTCAGTGCCTCATTTGCAAGGTATGCCTTTGGGAGACAAAGTAGAAGATGCTTTCAGAGCTGTGCCCCCTTACATGGGAGAAAGCTGACAATTTATCCTCCAATTCTTATTCACTGTGGGCTGAGAGCTGATCCAGGGGCGTTAACCCTTTAGCATTTCCAGTCTCCCATACACTGCCAGAGAGAAATCCTTGGTGGGTGGGGTTGAGAGTCACAAGTGCTTAAAGCAAGTACAGAGTATCACGTATGGACAGTGGGTGTCTAGGGACATGGGTGTGACATTGATAGTATCTGTCACACTCCCCAGTTTCAGTCCTGTCTCCTCCAAATATTACCCATATTTCTTCCTTTCTCTTTCAATCCATAGTTGAGTTGTTAAGTCTACTGGAAACACCCATAGGTCTTAAATGGCTGGTGGTGATGTGATATTTTTCCTCACGTCATTCCTCTTAACCAATTTACTACTCAACAGCATCCTTCTTAGAGGGTCCAGGGTGGACAAAGAAAAGGAGCAGAAGCAGAATTGCAAGAAGTCAATTTAGCTACTTATTAACATCTTTGGAAACATCCAGAGGAAAAGGTGGGAGCTAATTGCTCAAATCTGTGTTTTAAAATAACTGTGCCTTTTGTTCCTGATCTCTGTGACCCCAGCCTTGGAAAACCAAGAGCTGGTCTTCAATCAAAGAGTGTGTCAAGGATTATTTTAAGAACAAATTGAGGAAATGTAAGCGCAAGTCTTTCATCACCTTTTCACCACGATTAGATTTATTTGCTCCCCTGTTGACAACCCCCTTCTCTTTCAAGCTCTCCGACCGCTTTAGAATTAAGGGTGAAAAATGAAACCTGGTTCCTGCTTTTAAGAAAATGAGAGAACGCATATGCCAGGTTGACAGGTGCATTTCCTGGGAGCATAAAAGTATTGAGGATTTTTAGAAAAGAACAATATGACCCTGGCCAATGAGAAACCCACTCATTCAGAGTCTGGGATAAATTTAAAGTGCGGGTGAAGTGCATTGATATATTAGGGTTAGAGGAGGGGAAAGGATTTGCCAAACAAATTAAAAGTATAAACAAGGGAAATAAATAATCTCGCTAAGGCTCAAGGCCAACAAATGTTTCTAAACACTTGTAAAACCACTTTGTATTTAAATGCTTCTGTGAAACGATGAATGTTCTGATTCCTAATGGTTTTTTATCTATTATTAAAACTCTTAAAAATTCTCTGAGACATTCCATTCTTTCCCTTCGTCGGGGCCCTGTCGTCCTTGTTGCCATATGAACTTGAAATCAAGCTGAATTTTGTGAAAATGTTTCTCTACTTCAGACTTTTCCAAAACTTTCCACCCAATTAGGGGAAATTAATGAGGTTTCCTGCACTTCGTGTGGATATTGAGTCACCCGCAGACAGTGGGGCATTGTTCCTCCCCAGTTAGTATTTGAAGGGAGAGAGTTGTTTTCTTTCTCAAAGTTGAGGAAAACACTATTCTAAAAAGATGGTTTCTTGTTCTTCTAAAGGTCCACCACTTTCTGTCTTCTGGTTTGCTTTCTTTGTACTTTCCCGTTGGGTTCTGAGTCTTCCGCTTTATCATTTATTCTCTCATAGTATTTATGCAATCTTTACAGATGACTGCAAATGGGGATAAGTGGTACTCGAGGTTTCAGTACAACCTTGGAGATGAAGAAATGGAGATCCACAGAGGTAAAGAGTCACTCAAGGTCCTGCTGCTTATTTCAGTCAGATCAAGAACAACAGCCGATGAATCTCTCCCTCCTAGACTGGTGCTTCTCCCCCGCATGGTCATTGCCCTGAGAGGAAGGGAGGGATGGAGAGACAGAGAGAGCATGCTAGAGAGAAAGAGGGAGAAGGAGAGAGAATCTGGGTGACGGTTATATCAGTACTTATTGTACTACTCTTGAAAATTTTCTCTAGGTTTGAAATTTTTTCAAAATGAAAAAGCTTAAAAAACATCAGTCTTAGTCATATTTTAAAAATTTTGGTGCTGTGCAGAAACAGTAAGTTCATGGCCCTGTCAGTTGCTGGGTACTGCTGTTGTCACTAGAAGGCATATTTGTCAAATAAAGCAGACATTAACTTTTGATTAAAGTTCATAGAGGAGCAAGATTTTTCTCTTGTGATATTTTTAAAAAAATATTCTTATCATCTTTATTTTGAATCACACTTAATTATTCATGAATATTGTGTGTGCGATTTTTTTCCCTAATCATGAAATTTTGAGGCAGCAAAATTGACATTATGTATTTCATTCTGACCAGATATTAAGAATTTCTAAATTGACCTTTTCTCAAAGGATTCATGGCCTAAATAGAATTAAATAACCAAAAATTCAATGCAGTCTTTAATGGGTATTTTACTTAATGCTATGAAGACTAGCTATCAAACAATTGTACAGAAGTGATAATTGCAATATAATCTAATTTCTATATTCTAATTCTAATTATTACTTAAATCTCTATGAACATTTCTTGGTTTAAAAATGTTGTCTAACACATTCTCTTAGTAGTTGTCCCATGAAATCTTCCCCTCTCCACGTTAATTAACTATTAGTACATTTTGATGATTATTTTAACATAAAATAGACATTTTTAATATTATAATTAATCTTTATGGCATTTAGTCTTGCCAAAATAAATATGCATTTATCCTTAACCTGACTGATAGAATTTTAACATATGAAGCCTATCAGGAAACTTTTTTCTCTCTTACCTCTGATTAAAATTAAATACTTAGATATTGAATCCAAATCTAAACAGCATGGTGTATGAGTCAGGGTTCTGTGGAGAAACAGAAACAATAGGATATACATAAATATATAGAAAGAGCTTTATTATGAGAGATTGGGTCATATGAATATGTAGGCTGAGATGTTCTACCTCCTGCTGTCCGCAAACTGGAGACCCAGGGAAATTGTTGGGATAGTTCCAAACCAAAGGCCTGAGGACCAGGGGAACCAACGGTGTAAGTCCTGGAATCTGAACGTCCACTCCAACAGCCAGGAGTGCTGATGTCCCAGGGAAAGGGAAGATGGATGTTCCAGCTCAAGCAGAGAGCGATTTCGCCCTTCCTCCATCTTTTTATTCTATTCAAGCCCGCAACGGATTGGATGATGCCCCTGAATTGATGAGAGCCATTTCTTTACTCAGTATACTGATTCAAATGCTAACCTCTTCCAGAACACCTTCACAGATGCACCCAGAAATAATGTTTTGCCAGTTATGTGGATGTCCCTTAGCCCAGTCAAGTGGACCCATAAAATTAACCATCACACATGGCATGTTGATATTATTGATGTTGTAATGCTGGTTACATAGGATGTGAATACTGTACTTCCAGGTTTATAGATCATAGACAAGATTAGGGATACCAGAATGATATTGTAGTCATACAGCTATTTGGGCTTCTAATGGCTGAAAAAAAGATTTTTATTAAATACCAAGGCCAAAGCCCAACCTTGATGCTTTCTTAACAGATATATAACCTTAAATTAAGCTGGCCCACCCTGGTCTCTTCACAAAAACTATTAGGAACCATACAAACCATTATAAAATACAATGAAAGTATATCACTTTTGGAATAACAGCAAAATACAGATTATCTAGGAGTAAACTTTTAAAGACATGTTTAATGCCTATGAGCAAAAAACTAAAAAACTTCATCAAGGAACATAAAAATAATAAGACTCATGAATAGAGAACATAGCTTGTCATTGGATAAGGAGACAGTATGATTTAATAACCTAAAGATGTCAACTCTTTAAAATTTAAATCAAGCTTTTCTTTTTTTCCAGGAACTTGAAAACTGATATTAACCTGGAAATATAAGTTTCTAAGAATAGTCATGAAAATTTTTTTAAAATGGGATTTGGGGAGAGGATTTGGAAAGGAAGACTATCTCCACTAAATATTGAAGTGTTTTATAGCTTTACCTACAAAATCTAGATAGTTAGAACTGGAATAAGAACAGACATATCAATTGGACAGAATATTCCAGAAGTATCACAGAATATATGGGGAGCACAAATATACAAAACTCTAAATATCTACAGGCAACAATTTATCAGCAAATTAAAGATAATTCAATAAATCATGTTTTCTCAATTTACTATCTATCTGGATAAAAATCTCCCACTCCCAACATCAAACAAATTTCACGTGAACTGAAGATTTAACCATGAAACCATTATATTACTAAATAATTCTAAGTATCCATCTGTTTGTCTATCATCTATCATATATCTGTCTAAGTATATATTCTTAGAAAGGAAGAGGAATTTGTAAACATGACACAATAATCAGAAGTAAAATAATAAGAAAGATTGATGAATTTAAGTACTTAAAAGTTGAAAATTTCTGCATGGTAAACATACCATAGGTAAAGCCAAAGGACAAATGGTGAGCAAGCAAAAGCATTTTCAAATATATAGAACAAAAGTTAAATTTCATTGCTGTGTAAAATATTTTTTAAAATATACAAATCAATTTAAAATATAAAACAAGTAATTCACAGAAAAAAGAAACAGTAAATGGCCAAAAAACAAAAAATATTCAACATCTCTCAATATTAAGAAACTCTAATTAAAACAAGATGCCAGTTTTCTAATCTATCAGATGGTCAACGACAAAAGCAAATTTGAAATGCCCCATGATGGCACTTGTATATACACCGGTTTGAAGGGAGTACAGTGGAGCATCCTCTTTGCAACAGTGAGCATTCCTTTAGGAATTGAGGAATGCAGCCTGCATCCATGCTCACCTAGGGACACACCGTCGTATGTTGAAAGATGTTCATTATAGCATTTTTTATGATAGCAAACAGTTGAAACATCTGAAGGGTCCACAGGCGTAACTAGATCTCCATTAATCCAGACAGTGAGGGAGGCTACGTGTCCTGTTGTTAGAGACTGCTCAGCTAATGCTGTTAAATGGAGTCCAGTATAAGACAGCACATCAAATGTGATATTTGGGTGGAAGGATCCCCAAACCTACTTTTGGTGATTATTTCTGAGGCCTGGAGCTGGGGACTAGAGTAGGATGGGAGACTTGGTTTTGTTTCTGTATCAGTTTTCAACTGTAGGTGACAGGAGTGACACTAGTTGTGTTAAGCAGAAATTGATTTAATAGTGATTTCTTCAATAACCCAGTGTATGTCTTCCTGAAAAGCTTGTGTTCTTCAAAATTAATAACAGAGCATATAGGTCCAGTGCAGACCACTCAAAACCTGGGTAATTTTGCATCCGCGGCACCAGCAGATGCAGTGATTGAAACCTCGGAGGACACTTGGACCGGCAACTAAAAAAGGCTGGAGTTAGCCTCAAGAATGTTTAAAATGAATAAAAACGGACTAGTGAAAATGCTAGCTTTCAGACTGAGAAAATGCAGATAAAAGCTCTGAGCATAGAGAAAGAGCAACCTATTCTGTCCGAAGCTTTGCACAGCTAGGGGCGCCCCTTGTCGGAGATGGCGCCTCTGGGGCAGGTGATCGTGTTGAATGTTTTTAGGACAGAGCTGAGAAGCATTCTGTAGCCGAGCTGAAGATCTTTCTTCTTGCTCCTCTTCCTAGGAAGAATTGTGTATGAATCAAGACAATTGTCATGTTACAGTGACATCACCCCCTGACTCCTAATCTTACACGAGCTATTCTGGAGGCTTAAAAAGATGCAGAACAGACTGCACAGAGAGTGAGGACTGTACAGAATTGCTGGCAGGCTGGAGGAGAGGGCTCTAGGCTGACCACTCGGAGGACTCCAAGAACAAGTTGGGACACTGGCCGTCTTGAGGAGCCATGACCTTGAGCAGGAGGGGACTAGGAGGCCACCAGCAGGACTGCTGAGTTCAAATATGCACTGTCACTGTTTCAGAAAATAAGGAGTGATGCATGAATATAAGGTGCAGATGAGATAAAGCAAATACAACAAAACGTTAACAATTGTAGAATCTACATGGTGGCTGTATAGGCATTCACTATATAATAGTTTCAACTATTATGTATGCTGAAAACGTTCATAATAACAAAACAAAACAAAACAGAAAAAAGAGACTTGTAGCTTCCCTCTGTAGCTGTTACTGCTCTCACTGTCCCCTAGGATGCATGAGGCTGGTGACTGGACATAGGAATGGTGAGTTGGGCTTCCACAGGCACAACTGCCTTGGCCACTGGCGTTGAGACTGGAGCTGCAGGAGAGCCCCTCTGTGTCCCTCGCCACCACACCTGCCATCAGAAAATTCCGAGTAGCGGAAAGATGGTCTCTAACTCACCTCTGCTTTTCTTCTTCTGAGCACATCTTGCATGAATGCATCTAATTTGAAGAAGCTTGGTTTGACTCCTTGATTTAAGAAAATCAGAGAAACACGATTCTTAGCTTCCTAGTGTCTGCAGTTTAGGGATGCTTGTGAGAAAGTGGCTGTAATGGATGCTGATGTAATGGATTCTCTGTATCCACTGCAATCTTACATTCCTTTGGACTGTTTTCTCTTTTTTAATTTTTATGATTTTTGTAAATAGAGTATAATTTACATATATTAAAGTGCACAGTCTGATGAGTTTTGGTAAATATATACACTTACGTAGTTGCCACACAGTCAGAATGTAGAACATTTCCATGACTTCAGAATGTTCCTTTGGCCACCTCTAGGGGCACTGTTCTGATTTTCAGCCAGATAACTTAGTTTTTTGCCTGTTCTCTGCTCCAGAGAAATTGGGGGTCGGGGTGGGGTACAGTAAAATTATTTGTACAAGAATTTTGATAGCGACATTATTCATAATAGCCTCAAACTGGAAACATCCCAAATGTCCATCAACAGGAGAATGAAAAATCAAACTACGGTGTATTTGTACAATGGAATACCTCACATTAATAAAAAGAAATGAACTATTGACACACACAACATGGACCATGAAGCACAAATATAATGTAAATTAATTTTGTAATTATTAAAAGAAGTTTCAGTACATTTTAATGCTGAGACAACTTTCACTTTTGCTTTATGCATTTCTGTAGTGGTTATGTTATAATAATTACGTATTAATATTAAACATTTAAATATGAAATGCAGTAAGCCTTGCGATTAAATGCTAGCAGCTTTTGTAGTAATATTATAATAATATTGTAAAATTAAATATTTTTATCATTTTTATATTTATAATTTAAACATAAAATATGTTACTTATATTTTAAATATAAAAGTAAAATAATAGATATATTATTTATTTGGAAGTGAAGGGGATCAGAACATGTCACTCCAAAATATGCTGCGTTAGCATATTGATTATTTTGAACGGAAGGCAACTGAGAAACAGTCGATATGGGAAGAGCTCTCCACCTTCGCCCTTTCTGCCTAAAAGCAGGACATAAATTTCCCATGAGAAAGGTACCCTCTGGGACCAGGAAAAGAGAACATTCTGATCATGGGAGATGGGGAGTTGATGCCAAGATGAGTCTGTACAAACTAACCTTCACCTTCCATTAGTTTCCCTCATGTATTTCCTAGTCACTGTCCCACCAATTTGCCACCCCTAAAATCCCTCATCCGCAGCCCAGGGCTTTGTTGGTTCGGTTCCTGGTTGCGGACATGGCACCGCTCATCAGGCCATGCTGAGGCGGCATCCCACATAGCACAACCAGAGGCACTCACAACTATAATCCACAACTATGTACTGGGGGGCTTTGGGGAGAAGAAGAAGGGAAGAGCAAAAAAAAGGAAGATTGTCAACAGATGTTAGCTCAGGTGCCAATGTTAAAAAAGACCCCAAAAAACACAAAACTCTGAGACACTAATCGTTCTTCTAGGTGCCTTTAAGAACTAGGACCATATACAGAGTAGGTAACTCATTTAGTCACTGGACATGCTCAAATTTCATTTTCAGAAGAAACAAAAATTGTCTTTTGATTTGATTTCATAACTAGATCAGTTGGATGCATCTGGAGTAATAGGAAACATTAACAGTGGCTTAAACCATAAGAATGCTTATTTACATAACAAAAACTCTGGAAGTAGATGGTCCCAGGGTAAATTTTATGGCTTAGCAATGACTTCAAGCTCCTACACTTTTTTTCTTTTTCCTTCTGACACTCTTAGAGTGTGAGCAATGCCCCCCCACCTTCCACTCATGCTCACAAGGTGGCTGCCCCTGCTCCAACCATCAGGTCCTCAGGTGACTGACTGTGTTGCAGCCAGAAGGAGGAGCTGGCACAAAAAGGCTTTCTCTTCTGCATGTCTTACTTGTCAGGGAGGAAAATTTTTTCCAGACATCTACAACAGATTTCTTACATCTCTTTGGTCAGAACAAGGTCAGATGGCAACCACTAAACCAATCACTGGCTAAATCGATTGGGTTTGCCACCATTCAGTTAGACCAACTAAATCATCCTGAGTGACACATTGCTGCCTGAACAAAATCGGGGTCTGGAGGCTAGGAAGTGGCTGCCTGGGACGTTTCCAATGTCTAGTAGATCAATAATTATAGGTTATTTCAATAATGTCCTCCCCATCAATGCTTAAAGTGTAGACCTTTTATCCTGATCAGATGGTAGAGCAGAGGAGAAGATGAATTCTGGCTTAAACCGCACAAGCTCTGTGTCCTTGAGCAAGTGACTAGTTTCCTGTGAGTGAGTTTTTTTTATCTGCACAATAATAATAATCATAATAATCCCTGTCACGTAGGAGTTGGTGAGAAATACCAGAAAAAAATACACGGAAAGTACTTGACATGGTGTCCAGCACATAGTTAGTGCTTAATAAATAATAGGTATTGTACTCTCAGAAAGAGTAGATTGGGCTTAAACCATAGCTTATATCAATAAGTCAGTTTGCACAGGCCTGTAGATATTCCCTTTAAAGACTTAGACAGCATGCATTCGAAGTGCCTCATGGGGTTGCTATGAGGAGTGAATGAGGTTCAGACAAGGCATTTAAAGCATTTAGTTCATGGCTCCATCCTCATTGGCTATATACCTTCTATGTATTCGTTGAGCCTGTAGTTGGTGCTCAGTGAATTTTGTTTGGAGTCCAGCTGTGAATCATGCACCTGTCCTTTTCCCGACAATTATGTGAACTTGGTGACAGTGATGCTGAAACTGGGCCCGTCTCCCTTCTCATCCCTGATGAACCCAACGTGGATCTGCTCTTATCTGCCTGTCTGTGGCTCTGTGAGTGTCTTCAGAAAATCGGTGAAGGTCTGGGCTTGCAGGTGGGGAACTGCGAGGGGAAGAGTTAACCAAGGGAAGGAGTTAATGCTGAAATTCTCTAAAGCCTCCGCATGTTTTCTTCACAAGATTTTGAACCTGAATTTTGGATTTTTGAACTTTCCCCTTGTCTTTTACCTTGGCGTCTGACGTCACTAAGCAGGCAGATCCTTAGAAAATGTACAAGGAGGTGGACCTTTGCAATTTCACAGTGCGTGTTTCATCCATTAGGAAGGCAGCTGATAACGGAATGTGGTTCTGTGCATTTGCCCACCGCTTCCGGATGTGCAGAATAACTTCAACCTGTGAGCCCGTGCCGGAAGGATGGGTCTCGTTTCTCCATTTCTATGAATGAGCAAAATGAAGCCTCATAGAGGTTAAACGATTTTGCCAAAGTTCTCTATTTAGTACTTTATTAGGAGCTGGAATTAGGAATCTGATCAGAGGACACCTAATATACTTGGGAGATAGTGCTTTGACTATTATGCATCGGGGACATCTTTCATTTTGTGGGGGTGGGGGAGTTCTATAAACTCATAATTTTTCTCCACTTTATTACGCATAATCAAAGGATTAAAACAAGCCCTGCCCACACCACAGCATTATCCAGGCTCCCAATTTATGGATTACAGGACAAAAGGTTATCCTCAAGTCTTTCCTTTCAAAAGTAAAGATGATCATTGCTATGGCATGGAGACCTTCCCAGTGGAAGAGACTTCTGAAGCCTTGAAAGTGAAAAACCAAAGGTTAATTCACACCACCTTTGTGAATCAAATATTTATTTTCACAATCAATAAATGGCCAAGAAATTAAACCATGGTTTTTGTTTTGTTTTATTTCTACTTCCTCTAAAATCCTCTAAGGCATTGAAGCTAGCTTCTCTCAACCTCTGAGCTATGGAATGAGATCTTTTTGGGGATTTTTGAGGTGCAAAAGGAGAGAGGCAAGTCCTGGGGTGGGAAGGGAGACTGAGAAGGGGCTCCAGAGTCTGGGGTTTCACTCAGGATGCTGCTCTTGAAGGGGTACCATAGTTGGCCTGTAGCCCAGATGTTGCAGGGTCAGGGGCCCGGAGGAGGAGATTCTGAGAGGCACTGTGTGAGGACCCAGGGCCTGAGCTGGTCAGGGACCAGTGGAGCTGCAGTGGGAGGATGATTCTAAGGCAGGCTCTTGGGAAGCTGGGAAACACACACTCCTGCTTCCCGAGAGCCCACTTACAGGAGGCTTCTAGGATTCAGCTTCAAACACACTCCCTCTGTCATCCAACACTTGCTCTCCAGGAATGAGATCACCCTTTTCAGGTGGGGTTTATAGATCGCATGCAATGCCAATGCCCCCACAAATTGCTCAGAGCGTCCTACTCAACCATGGGTGGCCTGTCCTACAGTCATCCTCCCCTTGCAGCTTCATCAGTCCCCGTCCAGCTCAGTCCCTGGGTCCTCACACGGCACTTCTCATGGTGTCTTCCTTCAGGCCCCTGGCCCTGCAAAATCTGGACTACTTGCCAACTGTGACACCCTCTCTGTGGCCTACAAGGGCTCTGTATGCTGATGGCACTGTCCCTATAAGTGTTTACTGTGAGTACTTGTGTGGCACAGCTGAATATGTGCTCTGGAGGGCTGGCAATGTGTTCTGTTCACTGGATCCCTAGTGCCCTGGCTCAGGGCCCGGCACACAGCAGGCTCCCAACACTCACTGAAAGGATGCAGGAACTGCTGCGGCTCATGATCTCCGCCTCTTAGTGCATGGCTGCTATCTCATCCAATGGATATTTCACACTGCTACACCCAGGTGAGTCGTTCTAGATGGCCCTCCTTGCCTTCTCCTCTCGAGGCTTTAACTGATAGAATGGAAATCAATCTGGCAGTTTTATTCAGCACACTGTGGTAAGAGCTGGATTCCTGTTTTCCTCCTCTTTATTGAAGACACTTGACCCACAGGTGGTCACACCTGGATACCTAGGGACCAGGCAGTGGAGGCGTCCCCAGAGGAGGGTCCTGCCCAGGTGGGTTTTCTAGGCGGAGTCAGGACCTGCTGGAGAGTTGGGCCCTTCTCTCAGTCCGTAAGGCAGTCGGGAGAAGGGACAAGAAAATGCCACAGGCAGAGCCCTGACAGGGTAACTGCACCCAACAGAGTGCTTAGTCCTCCTGGGAAAATGGAATCAGCTGCCCTGAGTGCTCATTTGGAAATACAGACATGATCAGTTTCACCATGCGCTTAAAGCCTGGGAAGTTCCCTTTCTGGAGGATGCAGTGCTGGTTAAGAAGATGAGAGGATGCCCCTTAATTCTGGCACATATGGCCGCAGGCCAAGGCACATGATTAGGGAGGGAATGCAGGCAGGATTTCTGCCAGCCCAGCCACACAGCTGCAGCCCTCTGGCTAATGCACAGATACCTGCACAGGATTCTACACCCCCCGCCCCCTCAATCTGCCCACCTCTCCTCTCCACCTGCATCCCATGCAGCCTTTCATAGCATCCTCTATTCCCTTGTATCACACTGCAGTCAGAATATCTATGTGCCCATTTCTCAAAATATTGTAGCATTTGTGCCAAAAAGCATCTGTGCCATATAGCCTATGTATCAGGCATTATTCAAACTGCATCAGACTTATTAACTCATTTACTCTTCACAATAACCTGTTGAGGTAGGGATCACTATAGTCCCCTTTGAACATTTGAGGGCAAGGGCTACATGATTCACTCTTTTATCCCCAGAACCTAGGACTAGGTTTGGCATAGAGAAAGCTCTAAGGATGTAGAGATGAATGAATGGATGGGCTGTGTTTACTGACTGTTTAGAGAAGGGAACACATCGTGTCTAGTCAGCACTTTCCTACTTTCTTCATATTTGTCATCAATTCTCCATCTTACCCCTTTATTTTCCCAGTCCTTCCTCCACCACCTCAAGGACCGAGATTTAAGCCAGCTGAAGTAAAGTATTCATTAAAAAACAGAGTCTCTTAATTGGCTAAAATTACATTTTTCTGTTTGCTCTCTGCGGTTTGGTTAAAGAATGAGATCGGTGTTATCGTCTGTTTGGAAAATGCCTTTTGAGAACAGGGACAGTTAATGACTGTTTCCCACTGAGTCCAACAGACGGTGCCAAGTACCCTGCGGGCACAGAGAAAATATTAATTGATGTTGATTTCCTTACTTATTATTTAAATATGCTAAATGGCCCCTGAAAAGCTTCCAAAGAGTTAATATGTTGCTCAAAATATATGACTTATCCAGGGAGTACTTCACTCGCTGAGAGTTCAGTGTCTCTGTTTGTGTTGCCTATTCATTGTGTAAATTTGATGAATTTAGGCAGGAAGAAGTAGAACAAGATTCGGTTATAAAATGGTAGAAAATAGCGCTTATTTCAAGTAAAAGTCAACTTGAATACCAAGTTGCTTGTGTGCAACAGTGATGCATAAATCCACATGGATTTGAAAATGTAATGACATCTCTTTTTACCGATTTTGAATGTTGTAAAAAAAATTGTTTAAATGTTGAAATATGACAAGCTTAATTATTTTTTTTATTCCTCACTTCCACAGCACTGCAGCCCAAGCTTAAAAATCAGGCTATGTGGCATTTTTGGTGCTTGAGTTATTGGGAAATAATTTTACTCAAAATCAAATCACAGAAACTTATTCATTTTAAAATAGGAAACATTTTAGAGTTATCCGTGTCGTATGTTGCTGAGAGATTCCAGAATATATTAGGCAGATGAGTATTTAAAGTGGTATAAAGATTTCTCTTGTCATCACTTTTGTAGATTAAAGTCCAGACTAGCTCTGGGGATTTCTGATAAGCCATCAACAACCACGAAGAATGATTTTCCTTTGCTGATTTTGCTAATAAGTTGTCAGGTTATTAACACAAAGGGCTGGTCAAATTTGGGCTATGTGTTGTATGTGATCATGGAAGAGGGCACAGCAAAAGGATTTTGATGCTGTTGTTAAGAGAATAAAGACAGGAAAGTACTACAGAATGCAGGTTCACAATCCATCTCTTGAACCCTTAAGCCAGATGTGTCTTGAAATGTGGAAGCTTTCACATTTTGGAACGTAATTTAGTACACATATCACACACTGTGTGACAGTGCTAGTAGGGTTTGCCACATCACTCCATAATCTAAACTGTTAATATGTCTTCAATCAAATATATCAATATTCGCATTAGTGGGAGAAGTGCTGCGCACGGCCACATGTCACTTCAGGACAGGTTTTGCCCCAAATGAGTTAGCACAAAAGTTTCGGTTTCCAGAAAGTTTTGGATCTTGAAAGTGTCATAAGGGATTGTGGATGTGCATAATTAAGGTCCAAGATGTTCATGTTACCGACAGAAACTGCAAAGGAAAGTCAAATCAGAAAACCACAGCATGTTTGATAAAATGCCACACAATTCTGTCGTAGGAAAGATTTTGTATTTTTAGACGCCACTTGCTGAAATATTTGGACTCTCTATCCAGAATAAACAGTGAACCTCCATTTGTTGTTTTGGAATATGTACTTAAATATATTAAATTTTAATTTTTGTTTGACTAAGTAATACACTGGTAGAAATTTTAAAAATCTATATTCTAACAGAGCACATCTTTTCATGCTTTCCTTCAGACATACGTAGGTGTAATTTACCCAATGTAGACACAAGTCTTTTGTCTTTTTTAATTTAAAATTATAACGAGTATTTTTCTATGTATTTTACTTTCTTTGTAACTGTCATCTTAAAGAACCTTTTCTGAAGCAAGATTGAACATAGCATTCCGCTGCTATTTTGGAAATAGGATGCAAAAATCTAGAGAACACAACAGAAATTAGTTATCCTGCCATGTGGGTAAAACACAGCCGTGAATATTAAGCAAAACGATTGTCAGGATCTTGATCAGTTACACTTCTGCCATGATGAATACAGTTTTATAAAATAAAATAGAGTTGCTGGTGACAATTAACACTGTTTGAAGAAGCATAGCATCATTAGGACTTATTGATTATATTATTATTTGTAAATTTTTGAAAAATAATGACATCCAGTGATTTAATTTCTACGAGAGCTAGGCTAGTGAGTTTGTCTTTTGAAGTCTTTGAGTCCGTGTTAATTTGTCCATATTCTTTCCCAGTGTTTTTGTCATTGTCAGCTGCTGAACTGATAGTGAAAAAAGAAACACAGCCAAATGAAGTTTTAAGAAAGTGGAGTAAACTGAAATTAAGTGTTCAACAAGGTAGGTAAGGTCACGCTCTCAAAATGTTGAAGTTCTTCTTTTTGTCAAAATATGACATCCATGAGCTTAAATTGAAGTTTTAAAAATTCAATCAAGGAATCCTACAGAGTGACGTTTGTAGGTGTATATAAATGACCTTTCATAAAGAGGCAAGGAGAACTCTATAAACTAGAATTTATTAACAAAATTCATGTGAAATTAATGGAATCATGTGTCTGATAAATGTCTGAATTTCTAAGATAATTTGGAAAAATCTTGCCCAGGTATTTTTCCCCCCTTTGATTTTATTTCTTATTCAGAGCTATAGTTTGATTGTCCTTTCCTCTTTGTCACTGGGGAAAGACCATCCGCTCCATTCTGGGCGTTGCTTTGATTCACCTCTTGTATGAGATGCTTTACAACTTAATCCACTTGACCTTCAGATGAAGTTCTGCTCTGGAGCCTACTGTCACTACTCTTGTCCTCGCTGAGTTTTCCATATTGATGATGGCCACTCTCCTCCTGGTAGGAAACCTCCTCCTTCTTCCTCACATTTTGGCTGCATACGGAAAGTGGAGAAGACACTAATGTTGAAATGGAAGAACAGTACTTATAAAGCCAAGGGAAAGCAGGGCAAGAGCCAACTTGGAGGATTTTCTGGAACTTTCTGTCCTTATGGGTGCCCTTATGTCTCAATAGATATTTATGGAACATTTGTTCTTCTGGTGTGGTGTTAGACGCTGGTGTTAAAGGAGCAAAGAAGATATTTGCCCTCATAGAACTTAGAGTCTACTCTAAAAGAGAAGAGCATGAAGCATAAATAGATAAAATAAATTTATAGATAAAATCATATATAAAATAAAGAGATACTGTACATGGTTATATAAAAAGACAAAAAGTAAGTATAATTATGATGTGTGCTCTGAAGAAAGTGTGCAGAGAAACACTGAAGCTGAAATGAGAGCCAAGGTCTAGTTGCTCACGGGCTTCTGGGAGCATGGGAGGTGAGTCCTCCTCCTCACTGAACTCTGACCCAGGAAGGACTCCACTTTAGGAATCAGATTAACTTTCTTTGGCACTCACCAGATTCTCTCTGGGACATTCCCTGAGGAAAACTTATTGAGCAAGGTTGCCCAGAGAGTATTCCTGCCAAAGTCCTTTCATTGCTCTAAATGCTGACTTGAGAGCTATTTGTTTTTCTAAGAAGTATAAAATGTGGTTTAATTTCAGAAGAATAAAATGAGATTGAAGTTCTAGGTCCTTGGTCACATCTTTCTCTGCTAATTTTTCTCCATTAGAAGATTCTTTGGCATAAAGAATTAATTGTCTTAGACAAAGGGATAGTGAGGTTGAGTTGGGAGCGGATCCTGAAGAGGTAGCTATGTGAAGCTTGGTTTTAGTGGTTTGGGCATTGCTTGCTTCTGTGTATGCTTTAATGAAATTTCTTAGAAAAACACTTGAAAAATCAGAAGATTTGTAAGTTAAGATCCTTAACAAATCTGACCATTGTTAAATATTACATGAAACAAGGGAAAGAACTTTGGACTGGTGTTGTGGGGAGATCTGAGTTATGGTTTCCATTCTACCATTGGTTACCCTTGAAATCTTGTATGAGTCATGTTACTGTCTTGGGTAAGAGAATTCTACGTTCATATATAAAATGTAGCTGGTAGACCAGATAACTTCCAAGATACTTTGCATCTCTCACATTCCTAAGATTCTAAGATGAACGTTTTGAAAAATTGATTTGAGCTTAAAAGTGTTTATTGGAGCCATTTGAAAGCCCACTATTTCTGTTCAGAGTTTTATTCTATTCTGCAGTTTGAAGTGTCCCAGAGGTATTTCCCATGTCACACCCACCTCGTTCCAGATAGTATCTTCACTACTGTCATTTACAATGCATTAGACATTTTATTTTCATATAGGAGGTCAAAAATCCTTCTAAATTTGAAATTTCACTTCAACTGGGAAGCATATAGGATAAGCAATAGAAAATTCCCTAATGCAATAAAAATGATTCAGGAAACTACAGCGTTTTCATTTTACAGAGAATGGCAAATTTTGTAATGTACAGAATGAATGAAGAACGATTATGGGAACAATTATGCAAATTTTTATCTTATCTGCAAAATCACGATTTCTGAAAATTCAAGAGCAGCAACTTCATCCTTGAAGCTGAACAATATTCCCCAAAAGCTTTTGTTTGCCCTAATATTCCATAATGTTATGCTTTTACCGTCAATAAGCCATTAGTAATCAAGAGATGTATAATTTATTAATTACACTCCACATTAATATTTAATCTTTTTGGTTGCTGAGCATACTTCTAAATCTACTTTTTAATTACATTTTAGGAATATAAATCTTCCAGGCAACCATTAGAAAAGTAATTTTTCTGCACATTGTGATGCCAATTACTTTAAAGCAGTTGGTTGTGAACTCTTGTGATGATACTTGGTAAAGTGGCAATCTTGGTGCATAGGTTCACTCACTTGAAAGCTAATTGAATAGTAGTGAGAAAGGAATGTTATAAAGAATTTACAAAGACATAGGATAGCCAGAGGGAGATGAAAAAGAAACAACATATATCAGAGGGAGTCTTATCCACATCGTCCCCCTTAACCAGGCAACACCTGTCAGTGGTGAACCTTTTCTGAGTTCGAAGCAGATGTTGGGCTGTGGCCCCATATTTACAGTTCACCGAAATAAGTAGTGCTTTTCTGTTATGACTCTTGTCCAAATAATGGCATTTTAAAGCCATAAACAGATCTCCCTTACTTTTTTTTCTCCAATAGTGATATTAGATGGCAGCGATGATGAGTTTGTCTCTGTTTTCTTGAAACTCTGATGAGCTGCCTGCTAACATGGCTTTGGCTGATTTTTTGTTGTTCTATCAGATTCTCATGGTTTTGAAAATTTTAGTGCCAGATGTTTTGTTCATTTAGGTTTCTTCTGCCTTTCTGGTGTTTTACATGTTCTTTTTTTAAAATTACCTCTCTACTGGGACAATTTTTGAAAGTGAGCTCTAAATTTTTTCATAATCAAGTTTTGGTGGTGATGATAGTGGTTTCAATAGGAGGTAGATGGAGGCATTGGATTATATTTGGGGAAAAGTATACACTTATTTATAAAAGAGCTTCATCTCTGAGAACTCTGCCTTTCCAAAACTGTCTCCCTCATGGGTTTGCCCCCGTTCTTCTATCGGGCTGAGATTTCCACCGTAAAAATCACTCTTTAGGTTGGACAAAATATGAAAGCTGTTGTTTTGAAGATATTAGTGCTAAAATGTCTACAGTTCACCTGGGAGCAGCAGGTGCTTACCCGCACTGTTCTCCTCTTAGCTTATTTCCATGGCCTAATTATGGAGGTTAACTCCTGCAGCCTTCTGAACTTCTATTCTCACAAGTTCTTACAATTCCAATTCTTCTTCAAATCTCTTTATTTATTTGAAGGCTTAATTATTTTCTTTATTTAAAAGTATGAAATTCATGAAATATATAAGAATGCATAAACTTAAATATACTGCAAATAATTTTTAAAGTGTTCTCTTTCCTCTACTAGTTTGTAAGCTTTATGAGATCAAGAACCATCTCATGTTCATTGCTGGCTCCCCAGGGTTTGACACAGTGCCTGGTACATAGTAGGCCTTCCAAAAATATTTGTTGAATAATCCACCAAATGAATCAGGATGCATTTTTTACTCACAGAATGAAGAGTCTTTGGAAATTGTCTTTTAAAGGAAATTCTGGAGGGAAGACAGGACCGAGTTACCTCTCAAAGAATATATAAGGACATTTGAAAGTGAGGATGACATTTTTTTTTATCTGCATATGAAGTTTAGAAATGGATTTTTTTTGTTGTTTGCTTGTTTTTATTTTAGGTCTTGTTTTCTTACCAGGAGATTAGAAAGACCTGAGTTATGATGCAAATTTCTTCTTTTTTTTTTTCCCAGATTCCTACCTTAGATACGAAAATGTTATTGAAACTGGAACTTCTAATTCCTTTCTGAGTCTAGAATGCATGGTATTCCAAGTACCCTGGGGAGCTTTTTCCTTTCTACAAAAGTCAGTTTTTGTTTTTAACAACCAAAAAGCAATAGTCAAAAATACCCTTGATAAGCCCAAGTATATTGTATGCACTTACCAACTTCTGCCTTTTAACATGTGGGGGTAATTCATGGACAACCTGGTTTCCTCAACAGTCTACTAGCCAACTGGTCAACAACACTAGAACCTGAAACTGTAAAACATCTCTAATGGATTAATACTTGAGAGGATGCACAAGTGATTGGGTTTAAAAGGGGCTTTCTCCTTAATTGGTGTGGTGGTCCATGTCAAATAGTCCCTTTTGGCTTTAGAAAGTTCCATTTTAGAGCATACATTAACAGTTATTTATATAGACCTCCTTTTTGTGGCACCTACTCATTCACAGTCAGGCAATTGGGTCATTGACAGGAAGGGGGCAGGGAGGCTAGACTGAGTAATAAGTCTTGTGTTCTGAGCTACTCGAGGGGGAGAATTAAAATTGGGGAAGAAAGATGAGAGAAAGGAGGTGGCAGAAGCTTAAAAAAAGTTGTCACTAACCTTGTGACACAGGAGGGTCAAAAAAAAGATGATAGATATAAAGAAAAAAATTAAGCAACATTTTGATAATTTCTCTAAGGAGGCCATTTCTCACCTCATGCATCCATCTTAAGACATGGAGACAACTTTAAAAATCATTCCTTGGAGAATGGTGCCTTCAAACAGGTAAAGGGTTGCGTTTCCATGCACTTCTGGTGAGGTCTGGAGGAAAATTTAGATCTCACACACTCGTCATATGGCAACTAAGTTACAACCTGAACACCCTTGGAATATAATGTGCTATTTTATTAAAAAAAAAAAAAAGGCTGTAGCAATTGTTTGCTTCCAAGGAATTGCCCCCCCCCCCCCTTTTTGGGTGGAATTCAGTGTTTGTGGCAGGACCCTTGGTTATTCACGCTACTTTCTATAACTGGATGCACAAAATAATAAATGGCTCTGGCTCAGTTGGTGTTCTGTCTACACCACAGTTATTCCCTTCAGAAATGTCTCCTATTGATTTGCTTTTTCTCCAGAAGAAATTTTTTCTCCCTCTCTCTGCTTTTTTCATTTCTTCTCCCTCTCAGTTTCCATCCATCTTCTTTTCCCAAACCGTAAGGATTCTGACGTTCTCCCCTCTCTGCTTTTTGTTCAATTTATTCGCTCAAGCCCTTATCTTGCTAGGAAAGGACTGGTCATTAAAGACAAGGGAAGCCAGCGGTCACGTATTTACCTGTTGAACCTCAACAGGTGAGAGTGAGAGTGAGGTGTCTTCCCTGAAAAGATTCTCCCTGAGTGGAGATGTGCTTGTGTAGAAACTCATAGGCTCCCTCTGCATTCGCAGTGTCTCCTGTCTGTTTTCTCAGTGGCTGTTTGAAGTTAAGAATGCATGTGAATTTAACTCAGTGAGTTCCCACATAAGTTTGAATGGCGTGAACAAGGGGAAGGGTAATTAGAGATTTTTAGGGCTAACATTATTAAAGGGCTTATTTTCCTGCATTCATGCAGTGATTCATTCTGAGGATAGGCTTGCTGAAAGAATAACATTTGATTGACCAAAACAATAATAACAGATATTGTATATCTTACTGAGTGCCTAGTGTATGCCAGAAACTTTACGTTATCTCTAATTGTTATAACTGTTCCACTAGCGGGTGTTATTATCTCAGTTTTGGAAATGGAAATTTTGGCTCAGAGAGATTCCGTAATAATCCCAGGATTGCCAGGTATGAAGGGTTCAGCTTGGATTCATATCCAAGTCCTTTCTGACCAAATGCTGTTTGCTGTGCATTTTAATACCCCTGGATGTCGGATGTCAGAGGTGGCCATCTTGCCATTTGGAGGACTATGGATATTCAAGGATATGTTAAGGAGCCTCAAAAGCAAAATTAATCCTTTTCCCCTTTCATTTCCCACCATTTGAACCTAATTCTTAACATTGGTCCTTCATAAAGTTAGGTTTTGTACTTTCAAAGCCTAAATCATTTGATCTTTTCATTTTTCTGTTTTTATGCAAAGGACTTTGAAGCCAAATGTTTCTGAGCAAAGGACAATGGGAATAGCGTAATGATCAACACATAGATTCTGAAGGCAAATGATGTAAATTTCTAATTCCAGCTCTTCAGCTGGTAGTATCACCAGGGCAAGTTATTTACCCATGCTGTGCCTCAGTTTACTCTTTGTAGGGTAGGCATTAGAATTGTACTTATTTTACAGCTTATTGAGAGAATAAAGCGAGTTAATATATATAAAGCTCTTGGACAGTATATATCCTACACATAGAAAGTGCAGTGTTAGATATTATTATTTTGCTATTTTTTGTTTGTATCAATTGACATTTAAAAATATATGATATAACAGCAGGATAAAATCATAGTTGGTGAATTCAATACAATAGAAATAAAACCATTTAACTTTTATAAAGATTCACAAAGATACTCAGTTTTTCATGAATCAGATACAGTTGATCCAACTAACATGAAAGAAAGAACTCGATCTAAGTCAATTTACTGTGCAGTAAAGTTGTTGTGGAATCTGTTACTTAAATCCCCAGGTTGGAGCTTTGCAAATGGGGTGGGGGATGACCTGAGATGCAGCCCAGTGAAAGACTATAGAAATCATCAACTCCAAAGTTTGGAGAAACCAGAGCAAATGTAAATTCCAAGGGAGAGCAATTCTGTCCTATTGTTAACTTCTCTTTAGATTGCTTCGAGCCAATGTTTAGTGTTAATGCCTGGCGAGTTCCAAACAGGGAAAAACATAGGTACTTATCTTCTGTATTATATATGACTAAAATTAAAGTTGATGTGTCCATTAAGCAGTGCACTAACAGGTCTTCTGACTTTTCATAAGGCATTAAAGGAATGATGCTTATCAAGAAGACATTCTATTTCAAAAGAACACTAATCAATGCTGAGAACATTTGCTATAAATTATTCACATTTGTTATAAACTACTCCATCCCTTTAAAAATTAACAGTACACAACCTATAATCTAGGAACGAAAGTAGGGCTGCCTCACCTTGAAAAGTTTGAATATGAGGGGCTGATTACAATAAGAGAACAAATAGGATACGAAGACTTGAGTTCAGTGTATTATGAGGAATAAATCACAGAGCAGCCTTACATCTGATAAAACATGATCCCTGCTCCTCGTTGTGTGTTCTTTCACCACACATTAATATTTCATGCAACCATTTCAAAATAAAATCATAATGTGAGTCATAAATCACAAAACAGTGGTAATAAACCACTTTGGTTTATATTAGCTGTATACGGATGATACTTAAGTATTTCCACCATTAGCATGGACTATTTGAGCTTTCTCTGTACCACATTTGCTCTATTTCTTCCATTTTAAGTGGTGGGAATCTGAAAAACAATGCTAAATCCATTCATTAGTGATAAAACAGTGCTATTTGTTCTCATAATTGATTTCATTTCAACTTGGACCTGTGAAAATAATAGCACAGTTGAAAATGACAATACTATTGACCTTGTTTTATCAAAGAACATGGCTTCCCAATGAATCCTGCTGAGGGGTAAAGGGGCATCATATGGGAATAAAATATTGAAACAAAAAGTAGAACAATGAATTGAAGGTTGCAATGATTGAATGTATAAACATGGTTTATATTCATTAACGAATGGCTTATTCTTTATGTAAACTCATGAAATGAGGCTATTATAAGTATCGTATTGGTTTTATTATTATTATTAATTTTCTTTTAGTTTCATTCTAGAGGAATCTCTTCCATCCTATTGCTTGAGTTTCTTGAAATTGTTAGTACTAATAACTGAAGAGGCAGGATAAGGTTATATCTGGAGATATATATGTATTTTCATCTGAGAATTGTTTTGTTAGGTGATTTCCTTGTTGTGGGAACATGACAGAGTGAATGTACACAAACCTAGATAGGATAGCCGACTACACACCTAGACTATATGGTACTAATCCTATGGGACCACTGTTATTTATGTGGCCCATTGTTGACTGAAACATCATTATTTGGCACATGACTGTATATATTCTAAATGTGAATATATGTATTCTGGATGTGAATAAAATGTCCATGAGTTGAAGCATCCTGAACTCATGAAAAGGGAACTCCCACCAATTAGACAAATTGATCAAGACATAAAACACGTACATATATCAGACTCGTAAATATTTGAAAGTGATGCTGCTGGTGGTTTCTCGTGCTTAAGCTCACTTCATAATCCTTATGATGAGGACACTATTTATGGATCAACAGTTGGGTTGGTCCATAAGCCTGTGGCCCTTGACTCATAAAGTGAGAGTGAGGTTAACATTTAATGCCCTTGATGGATGCTCATGGTTTCTCTCAGATGCCAGGTATGCAAAGGGACCAACCTTGTTTCATCATTAGAAAAAGTCAATAGGTATAATCACTGGACTGGGCCATGGTTGGAATGAGGATGCAAAAAGGATACAAGAGCATGTTGAAAAATTGGCATTAAAACACTATGAGTAAAAATTTATTGATAAAAACTTTCTTGATTTTTGGAAAGTTTATTGATCAGGGGTGGACCACTCAAATCCCCTCGGGGGTCACAGAGGTTATGTATTCCAAAGAAGTGGACTGGGCTCCTGAAACCGTGGAAACCACATGCCGTATCTGAAGATGCTGCTCAGTCACCACATGGAAACGTGGTCCCTGCTGTCAGGTCATCAGATTTTTATGTATTGGCAACCAAATCAACTAAAAAAGCAAACAAGACTGTGTAGGTTAAACAAAACACATTTTCTGGTCTACTTTGCTCTGTCAGTTACCAGTTTGAAGCGTCTGTGTTGATTGCTAAGCAGGAACTTGAATATAAATGTCCATAATGTTATTCATAAAAAGAATGTATACTATGTTTCAGGTTTTCTAATGAATCCTTTGGAAGTACTCAGATGCTTTTCCTCAGCTGTTATCTCCAGAAGGCCCTAACTTTTTGTTGAAGACATATTTTCTTAAAGGAGAATTAGGTAGCTGGCGATACTGATACTGTCTGGATTTTCAGAGAATGAAAACTTAAGAAGTGCATATACCTGGCGTCTTGTGAAAGCTGAGGTAAGACTAGAAGAGGAGAAGGTAAGTCCCAGCTAAGCATTTTTGTAGCTTGGGAGTGGCAAAGGGTTATTACCGTGCGGTACACTTTAGCACACGCAGTACGCTTTTATGGAGGATAGAAGATTGCCGAATAGCAGGTCACTGTGGGCAAGAAGAAAGCTGAGCTTTGACCTCAGAAAGGAATTCGGTCTTGATTTCAAGAAGGCATTTAAGACAATCATCCAATACTTTGGAGTACCTAAATGGATGGTGGAAACTACGAGAAAACCACAGGTAGTGTTTGGTCATAAAGAAAGTGGTGGGAGGTGTGTGGAGGTGAACAAGCAGAGAGAAAGGAGTTCTGAAGCCAGTGGAAGGGCACACAAGTGCTCAAGAATTGTAATATTTATAACCACATGGGACCTGTGAGAAGAGGAGGGTGACAATGGAGGAAAGGTTGCGGCGAGAGGAGAACATGTTGAAAGATTCATGCAGGCAAAGATTTGGGAAGATGTCCACCTCGTGTCAAGGTAACACCTTCATTCTTTGAAAGCCAGGTTTCAGAGGCTCAGCCGACTTTCGAAAATGGAAATCTCTTTCCCGTATAACCCATTTTCTTTCTACTTACTAACTGCTACCCATTTCCATCACTTGGCTGGAGCCCTTGGCTCTGTTAGTTCTGTGGGAGAAACCCAGAAAATGCCCTAGACAAATTCATTGCCCTCCAGGCTGCTCGGAAGTCTGGGTTATAGAGGGATTATTGAAGTTTGGGGTGGGTACCATCTGTACCTTCGGAACGGCTGCCCCTTGTCAATGCCCCCGATACCCCATAGCGAGCAAAGGACAGACTGAATCAAGGTAGTCTGTGAGTGTTTATGTATCTTCGGCTCTTATTGTCGAATGTTGTCTGTGTCACTCCCCAGTCCTGGCCATGTAGGTCAAGGCTAATTGTCCATTGGCCTGCTGCAGGGGTCCACCCATTTCTGGTCCCGCCCTGCCATTTATTTTCATATTTTTTCCCTCTGAATTATACTGGGACACAATTCCATGTCATAATAGGTACATGGAAGGTTTCCCACTTCTTTGGAAATAGAACAATCACCAGTCAATTACGGGGATTACTTTTTACTGCAAATTTGGGTTGTTTTGGTTGCTTCCCATTGGAAGCTTGGTTTATAGTGGATTAATTTCTAGAAATTTTGTCTTTGTCCATTTTTAGAAATAGAAGTAATCCCAGAGATAATGAACACTCCCAAAAGTTTTTTCCATAATCATCTCCTTAGTAAACTATTGTTCTTATCTTGACTTTAAATACTATTGAACTGGAGGATTCCTCTCCTAGTGAGCATCATTTTCCATAAGTCCCATTTCGTAGACAATATGACGCAACCTGTTTAGCATGGGTTTAACTAATGAAGAATTGGGAATGCTGTTGGTAAATTTTCACCCGCTGAAATGGAAACACCATGCCTATTGTATTTAGCTACTGGAGAGCAATAAAAAAAAACTGCATGTAAATCCCGGAATGTCTGGAGTCACATATTGCCCTTTCTTTTCTTATTTTAACATAATGGCTCTATTTTTCTCATTTTAGTATGGGTGTGCCCATACTAGCGTTACTAGCATCCTTTAATTTAAAGCCTGAATGCAAGTCCTTTCCCCTAAATTAATACAGGGAAAGGTCAAGGTCAAGGTCAAACTCAGGACAGTTGTCTCCATTTCAAAGATGAAAAGATTAAGGTCACCTTTGACATAATTTATATCTCACAAAATTACAAAATACATTGCAATTACATATTTATTAGATTAGCCATGGGACCGTTAATAAAGTTCCTTTAAAATGTAAACAGTGAGGTATTGATTAAATCAGCCATGAGTGCATGTTGACTCCACGAAAACTCCTGAAGCTCTTTGTAACTTGGATCAGCTCAGTCCAATTTCTTTTATCCTCATCTCCTTTTAAAATTGTTTAAACAACGTTACCACTTAATTACTAAGTCACCTGTAGCAGGAAACAATTATTCTGAATAAGCCCGTGTACTGCTCTGGTTTTCCAGCAGATTATTTAAAAACAATATTTCCTTAAGATAACAATTTTGATAATGATGCAGGAAGGAAATATATTCGCAATTAAGCGAACATGCTTTAGCACAACAAGCAATAAAAAGCTTAACACTGAGCCTTTGTGAATTAAATGCCGGAACAGCATTGGACAAAAGTCGTGCATCTGCTGACACATTTATTTCTCAGTAAATGAAGACTGTTTAGGTTTAATGCATTTGTGGTTAGCAATAGTTTAAAAGATCAATGTAAATTCGTTCTGAACTAGTAAATAAGGCTTTAATGAAACTCCTAACAGCATGCGTTCACACCTTAGATCTCTTTATCATTCTGAGGCGACGCAGCAGGATTCTCTTCGAGGTTGATGACAAGCACATAACATTATGAAGTGTTTGACAGATTTTATTTGATGTTTATTTGATTTATGGGGTTGATATTGGATTTCAACATCTCCCTATCAGCCTTCGTTCAGGCTGAGTGCAGACTGCTTATGAAGACAGTTTCTTCTAAACGTGCTTATTAATATATATATATATATATATATATATACTATTAATGAAATGCAGTTTAAGACTGGGATCATTAAACATTTCCACTCTCCTAAATGAGGTAATGTATGAGAAAGCACTTTGCAAACTGTAAAGCCATATACAGATGTTAGTTATCATAATTATTGTTGTTACAGGAAACCCGGGTTTTATACATTATTATTCTGTTTTCCTTTAACACTTAATTCAAAGAGTAAATACAGACAACCAATTTCCTTAAAAACCTGCTGCAGCTTTTTAAATAGTTCTGAGCGTTTCATTAAGGTTTTATTGTAAATCATTCATGATGCTATTCATTTAGTGTAGCCTTAAAAAGAAAAATCTACTTACCTAATAAACATGACTTGTTACACTAAATTTTGCCAACGTGAACTCTATTAAGAGGGTGCTGGAGAATTTCCACCTGAGCCTGGGAACTGCTCCGTGAAGCACATGAAAAAGTTATTTTGCAAAATGTAAAGCTGTTGCCTTGCCAGTCATCTCTGTTAACTTGCCTTTTCTGTTCTTCATAGATGATGACCTTCCTAAGTTATTTTTTGTCAGGAGGAGGCAAAGAAAGGAATTTTTTCTTTCTCTCTCTCTGTCTCTTTTTTTTGGTTTAGTCTAGGAGAGACGTAGGGACTGAAAGATAGTCACAAGCTTATTAATAAAAGTCAAGATAAAATTATTCAGGTAAAAACCAATGATTCCTTGGGTTAGAATTTGAACCTTATCCTAGTGATGCAAGGAAACCTTGGCAAATTTTATGAACATTTGGGGAATTTACTCAGGGACAGAGATGATCGAGCTCTTCTGCACAACCCACATCCGTGACAAATTTAAAAGTCCAGTGCACTCTTACCATATAAACTTCACAAGATGATCACACTTTTTTTGGTCTTAAACACATGAGCACTAAAGGAATTACTAATTGTTTATTGGGTACTTAAACTAAGCACAAATTAAGCAAATACTTTAAATAAATAAAGGAACCAGTTACCCAGTCCCAGGGCTTGGGAAATCTCAAATGTGCTTGCTTGATATGTAGTTAGGAAGGAAATATAAAAGCTAAGTGAGCAGGAAGGACTTGTTCCTATTGTTGAGTGATGCCCTAAAAGTGTTCAACATGCAGAACTTGTCAGGAGATCCTGTAGCATCGTGCATCCATTGAGGGGAGGAAAATCCACATCGTTATATATGCTTGAAAAGTAGGAAAGCACAAATAGCTTAGAGGAAATAATACTACAGAAAAATAGGGGAGGCATTAACTAGACTACACCGTCCAGGAACTCCAAGACAAAATTGATTACAACCAGGTTATTTCCTCCCTGGTCTACCTATTCCTCATCTATCCTGCCTTTGCAGGCCCACGCGTTCTGGTTACTTGCCTCTTGACACACTCCAGGTGCATCTCTACTAGAGTATGGCTGAAAATGATACTCTGATAGTAACTGAGCCGGCACCTGCTTCATTCCAGACCCGCTATTTCTGGTCATGCAGCCTATGGCAATACTTGCTTTATGAGTGGCCATGCCATTTTATGATACCTCTCGTATATTAGATGCTCAATGAAAGGTTTGGAATGGCCAAATAGGTGAGGAAAAAAATATCACACTGCTAACTCAGTTCTGTGTCCATTTCAAAAAAATCAAAGTGGAAGTTGGAAAGACAAAAAGTGAATAAAAATCAAAATCACTCAAGTACAGCTGCTTGGTATGCCATCCCTGCGAATGTTCTCTTTTGGATGGTAAAGGATACCTACCTTTAGTCTCTTCTCCTGGTTGATAATAACTTAAATATCAATGAAATGTATTTGTAATAAAAAAATGATGTTAATCAACAAAGTATCTGCATCTTATAGTAGAATCTAAGATTTAATTCTGCTAAGTCTAAAATTTTAAAATTCTACTCAGTGGTGCTTGCTTTTCTGGATTTACACATAAAAATGTAACAAACATTTAACCTGTTTATAGTTTTTTCTTTTTGTTACTCAAAGAATAGTGTCAGTGAATTCATTGAATATTATTTAATTCAATAGTACGTTTTGGTTTTTTGCCACATAATAAATAATATATACTGGAGCTCCATTTTCTTGTCTTCAAAATAATAAATTTGAGCTAAAGTATCCATCTGGCTTTAAAATCATTTAATTAGAAAGATGATCATACAAATATGATTTTCCTATTAGAATCTTCAGGGTAGGGAAAGTTTTCTGAAAGAAAGATAAGAAATCCTAATTAGGAAACAAATAATTTGGCCCCTAAATCAGTGATCATCAGTCCTGATATTGTGATGCATTGAAGAGTACTGAGTTTTCTGAAGGGATGATGTGAACTTTCAACTTTTAAAATATATTTCAATTCTCTTCAAATAAAAAACAAATATGTTAACAGTAGGGTATTGAAACTCTAAAAAATGTTGGGAATATTGGCAAGGCATATAAATAAAATGGAAGACAAAGGGAAAGTCAGGTTTAAAAAGGGAGAAAAAGCAATTTCAGTAAAGCGAACACAACTATTTTGTTTTTGTTAGGTATCAAAATAATCTTTTAATACTTAAAATTGAGAAGTGAATTTACTTACCAACTTAAAACGTTGATTGTATAAAAGCAATTAAAGCTATTAAGACTGTCATTTTTATTTTAATAGCTCATCTGGCAGGGCTTAGGAATAGCAATCCTGTTTTACAAAACATTTTTGTTTCATAAGATAAAGAAAAAAGAAGGTAAGTTAAGATGTAAACACCTATTATGGAATCTCGATCTCTATTTTTGATTAATAGGAAGCATTTCTCCACTATATTGGTTTCAGAAATATTCTTGAAAGATCCGTGTGAGTAACTGACTTACAGTGTGCCAATGATAATAATGATTTAAGGAATTTACATTTGTTTGAAGTTATAATTGAAGCTACATTATTGCATTTCTCAAGGGAATATGGATTTTTAGACGTTGGCTTTTGAACTATATATACTATTACAAAGAATTTCCAAAGTGATCATTTTTCTAATTCCAAAATATTGACCTTAAGCCATTCAATTTCACCCTGATAATGTCAACCATTCTAAGTGAAAGAAACAAGTGATAAACTTTATTGACATGAGTGAGAGTTGAGAATTGCTGGCAAAAATATCAAGTTAATAAAACCAGGAAACAATTGGGTTTTCCTTGTGCTGTCTTGCAAATACTAGGCACATTTTCCCATGGAAGCACCAAAACTGAATAGGATGAGGAAAGAGAAACAATTGTCCAGTTTGGTTCTAATAAGTTTTGTGCAAAGACAAATAAAACCCATCTTAAATATCAGTTATTGTAACTGATTGAGACGTGGAAAGGTGAAGGAAAAAAATTGTGCCCAATTGGGGTTTTAATAAGGCAGCAGATCTTTGAAGAAACTTATGTACTTTGATAACTAAAGTCAATTAATCATGACTTAGGTTTGTAAAACTCAGATGGCTTATCTGCCCTCCTCAAAAATTACAGCCGTTTACAATAAAAACTCAAAACATCTTCTCAAATTAAAAAAAAAATGTCATTTAGAGGGACCAGCCCAGTGGTGCGGCAGTTAAGTTCACAAGTTCCAATTCGGCAGTCTGGGGTTCACCAGTTCTGATCCCGGGTACGGACCTACACACTGCTTGTCAAGCCGTGCTGTGTCAAGGCATCCCACATATAAAGTAGAGGAAGACAGGCACGGATGTTAGCTCAGTGTCAGTCTTCCTCAGCAAAAAGAGGTGGATTGCCAGCGGATGTTAGCTCAGGGTTAATCTTCCTCAAAAAAAAAAAAAGTCAGTTAGAAAAAAAATGAATTAACACTTTTGCTGTATATTCTGATGGTGCATGATCTTTTCCCTTCTCTAGATAAAGCCTGAATAATTGCTTTGCTCACATCTTCCTCTGTTACCAGACAGTGGAAAGAAAAGATGAAACTTATTGAGGGAAGCTGCTCTATACTGCATGGCATACACTCATTTATTCCCCGTTGAACTGTGTACTGAATGCCAAGAAAGCCACAATATCTCTTTAAGTAACTTCTTAAAGCCTGGGATCTCTAAGGAGTGTTAAGGGTACCTTATTAGCTTGCTGCTGCCTGCTGAGAAAACATTGTTTATGTAGAATTGGCTTATTGCTAACGAGAGAATATATTAAGGCATAACACCGGCAAGACAAAATATGGACTCTCTTTTTCTAAATATTTTCCTTCAGATCCCTCTCATTCCAGTTGATGATATTAAAGGGTCAGACATAATCACTCAATCCTTTACTTACTGGAAAAGGCAAACAGACTTTATTAAGATTAGAAAATTTCCCCCACCCCATTTGTCTCTTCTCCACCAGTGTCTTAGCAATAGCCCCTTGGAACCATGAGATGCTAAATAGTTCCAGTGTTTCCCTCTTCCTGTAATAATCATGCATATGCCCAGCTTGCTTGTCTCCCCTGCCTCATGAATTTGCAGAGTGGCCCCAGCTAGGCTCCCGCTTGTCTTGGGGACAATTGCCAAGGCTGATCCAAGGAGAAACAAATTGTGAAAGAGAAGGTTCACTTTATTTAACACAGCTATGACCCCTGTAGGGTCTGTAGCTTTTGTAAGAAGGCCCTGTGCCCCTCCACCCTTGTTCTCTCTCCCCACGTTTATACCTTGCACCCCTGTCCATTGGCTGCTGGAGATTCCAATGGCAGCACCTCACTTAGGACTGAAATGCACCACACAGCTGCAGGGCCCAGCTCTACCAAAATGGCCCTGGGTGGTAGTAGGTACTGAGGGAAACTGATCTCCAGACTCTCTTCTCCATTTTCTAGGATCCAGGTGAATTCTGGTGGGCAAGAGGAACAGAAGAGGAGAGGAATCAAGACATCATCATCTTACTGCAGAGGGTAGCAGTCTACAGAGCCCTGCCTCTGATGTGTCACATGTACTGGGAAAGCCCTTGGCCCTCTTGACTCCTCTCTGCACACCCAGGGGAGCTCTTCAGGATTCCTCTGGGTGGCAGTCACCGGCCTGGAGGTATTTCTTCCAGAGGGAGAATCTCCCTGGAGAAGCTGATCTCCGTTTCTGCTGGGATCGGTGCTGAGGAGACTGCATAATTTGGTAAGTAGTGAAGCAACTAGTTTTGTCTCAGCTGACAGTAATTATGGATTAGGGTGCCCCGAGCAAGAATGAGCAAATGGTCTGGAGAAATAGCAGCAGGGAAACTCTACATTTCTTTTGGTAACTTCTAAATCAGCAAAGAAAATATGCTCTAGAACAAAGGCTCAGGAGTCTGGGAGAATGTGGAGAGGGTTCCATGCAGTTTAATGCACAGATTTGCCCCCAGGTCCTTCATTCCACCCTGAACTTCTTCCAGGAGGCCACGCTTTGTATACTCCATCCCTCCTTTCTCGCCCTACCCTACTGCTTCTTGTTTCTCTTGATGTTTTCAGCCCCTTCCTGCTTTTTCCCCTGCTCCTCAATGGTCTCAACTGTGCATCCCAGAAGCACCTTGTCAGGGCATGTTAAGGAGGGCCAGAATCTAGCTTCTTTCAGAATTTTAATCACATGTTAATCTTTGTTGTCCCTAAAGATCCATGGTAAGCAATCATCCATGAATTTTGATTTCTCCTGTGGGGTAAGTAAAAACACAAAAATTGAAAGACATTGGGAGTTTTGGTAGCTCAAACACCATCTCCTGGAGAGATCTCATATGACTACCTCCTCTGAAATGGGCTGTTTCCCCATTCCCTTCTGTAATTCTGTCTTGTTACCCTCCCAGATTTTCTTTATGCACCAATAACTATTAAAAATGGAAACAGAAAATAAGCAAGAGTGCAAAACAATACTATCCCACAAGTCTTGAGCAATACCAGATACATCATAAGCATTGACTCAATGAATGAGTAATAATTTTTTGTTTCCCACTGTCATTGTGTGCTACATCTAGCATTAGTAGCTTAACCAACAAATAACATTTTCTTTATAAGAGAAAAAGTGTTTCAGACAATTTTTCTGATGCTGACAACATTTCGCCTCAATATTTTGCTAGTTTTGGATTGACTTTGGTAGATTTATTATTTTTTTTTAGGTATGCTTTTTTTGGTGAGGAAGATTGGCCCTGAGCTAACATCTGTTGCCAATCCTCCTCTTCTCCTCACTCCCCCACCCCCTGCCAAGCTCTGGTACATAGTTGTATATCCTAGTTGTAAATCATTCTAGCTCTTCTATATGGGATGCTGCCACAGCATGGCTTGATGAGCAGTGTATAGGTCTGCACCCAGCATCCGAACCAGTGAACCCTGGGTCGCTGAAGCAGAGCACACAAACTTAAACACTTGGCCATAGGGCCGGCCCCAACTTCAGTGGATTTTTGATAGAACACCATGAAATCTTACATGAGTCGTTAAGGATTTGAATTCAGAATCAGACATGGCTGGAAAAATGGTCTCTTTGATAATTTATGGGTTTTGGTTGTTTGGCACTCTTTTTTTTCGGCCTTATCCAGCCAAACCAGTCTCCAGGCTGCACTTCTCTTACCCTAGAGGGGTAAGCCTCTTCACACAAAAGCTCTCTATGACATGGTCCTTTCAATGCCCATCATCTCTACTTTGAACAAGGAGCATGTTGTTGAGCTTTGCAGCATGAGTTATCTCAGAAGTGGCGCCACCCCATTGCCAAATAGCACAATGATGGGTCATTTAAGAGTGCTTAGGGTTGGATGAATTCAGCAGTGTTCATCCAGTTGGTCTGGGCAAATGGTACAGAAGTCAAAATTGTAGGTTTGATGACTTTTGGGGCCAGTGAGCTCTGTTTTGTCCCATAGATCTGCCAATTGTGGGCATAAGAGCATTTGATGCGAATATGGTTGATGTTGAATCAGCACAAATGAATCATTCTTACTTAGAAAACTAAAACCAAAAACAAAAAAGTAGGAGTCTTTGGTGAACTTGCAGACAAAAATTCAATCCTTTCCTCTCTCTATCTTTCTGTCTCTCTCTTCCTTTCTCTCTCTCTCTCTTCCTCCCTCTCTGTATATAAGCATTATTTTATGAACTAAGTGACAATTGGATATACTGTTTCCATCCTGTAGGGTGACTGTAAGAAGACACTATTTAGAAAGCACCTACTGTGCAACAGCTAATTGGCGTTGTAAAGGAAGGCCTGCATCTCCCTCTCTACATTCCCTCCTGCAAGGCTGACCCTCTGTCTGTGTCTCAAGGACCATGGCACTGACCCGCTTGTTTACACTGCTGAACTACATGGTTAATAAGATGCTGTTTTCCATCTAATGAATTTGCCCTGCAGGCACAGGAAAAGGGTTGGTTCCACCATTTTCAGAAGCCAGGCAACCGATAAATTTAACAGGATTTTGTTGACATTAATTGGGTTTGCATCGGTGTGAGACATTCTCACTCCTGGCTCATTTGTCTTCTGGATCATTTGAATTGCCCAGGTTCTGGGCCAGCCAGTCATTCAACCATGTGATTCAGGCTTAACAATATCTCCAAGTCACTGGCGACTCAATCACACTTTAGTTTATTGCTCAATAAAATAATAATAACAATTCGTTCAGACATTTAACCAGCCTGCGTTTCTCCAGGGGCAAAAGAAAGCTTTCTAGTTTAAAGAAGTGTATGCTTTCCTTTCTTTTTTTTTTCCAAGAAACAAGTCAAAATGCTTTTGGTATTAACAAAAGACTCTTTCCAGAGGTGTAGCTGCCAACACCTGGAGCAAATTCTCAGAACTGGTTTTAGGATTGAAGACCAAGTGGAGAAGACATGGGAGCTATTACTGTTTCCGTGATGGAGATACACAAACACATATAAATACAAATTGTTTTATCTTATAAAATAAATTACTTCATCATTCTTATATTATTATACAAGTATGCTTTGCAAATTTGCCCACTGGTAACAGTCATATTCTTTTGCCAGGTGGCAAGAATATGAGAATGATAAGTTTTTGTTTTGTTTTAATTGTAGGTGGTAACTTACACAATGTGCCTCTGTCCTTAAGAAGTTTTTAGATTGGCTGTTTGTGAATTAAGGTATAAATGAAGCTGAGAGCTAATTTACAAATGGGCCTTTATATCTGCAAATTGGTTACTAGATCAATTGCTGTCTGGGGCATGGGCCATTTTTTAAAACTTTCAAATCTATTCAGAACTAATACTTTAGTAACTTACTAAACATTAATTGTTAGAAAGCGTATATGCATTTGGCAATGTCATTTTCCTACAAATGTCTCTGAGTACTTGACTCCCAATCTCTGTGCTTTTCTCGGCATAGACTGATTACAAAAAATTCCTGGACCACAGTCGTCCCAGATCTCACTTTCAGTAGCTCCATCCTGGACTGTGCAGATGCAGAGAAAGCTCTACTCTAGGCTTAAAATAAATGAGATCTCATTAAACACACACACATTGGAGTAAAAAGCAATCAGTTTTAAATTAATAAGATTATGAAATTATTAACTTAATGGAGGTCTTTTTAAAGACAATTTCTTTTAATAGCTCACTATTCTAGAACATAGGTAAAGTGCTTTTAAATGGACTTTATTGTTTATCCATCCCTAATCTAACACCTTTTGGAATCATGTCAATGGTCAACATGCAGATAGTTAGAATGTTTGCAAGTGGGCTGTTTTCTGTAAATTTGCTTCAACTTTTAACACACAGAAAGATTATCAAATTCCTTCCAGAGCCCTGGAAAAAAGCATATGTTCCTTTATGCTATTTCACTACTGAACATTATTTTAGGATCGTATAATCATGTATCATTTTTTATGACCCGGATATGTGTTGTGCAATGGCTGGCAGAGCTCAGGGGAGACATTGGCCTGTCCCCACATGGAGAGAAAGGCAGTACATTTCTGGTTCTGTTTTTACTAAGGGACCAAACCAATAAGAATTTCAAAAATGTGTTGCTAAATGTTTAGATGTAGAGTCAAGTTGGACTTTGATATATTTTTAATACTCGTTTGCATACTTAGACATCCGTAAGTATAGAGATGCTCCACTTAGCAGTTTAGCCCTGAATCTGTATACTGATAAAGATGTAGGTTTGCTGTTGTGAAAAGCATTTCCTGAACCAGGTAGAAGTATAAAAGTTTGAGCTGGTATATCAATTGGCTCAGTGAATTCAATGGAACCCAGATTCCTTCTATTTTGTTTCTCCATTTTCTTAGCATGTTGGTCATGCCTGTGTGGTCCCAGGTAGTTCACGGCCCAGCTGCACTTTAGCCAACAAGAAAGGGAAGGTGGAGGAGCAAGGGAGAACACGCCCTTCCCTGGCGGGGCGTGGCCTACAGGTTGTGTACATTCCTTCCTCTCACATTCTGTGGGACAGTTTATGCCGAGATAAGCACAAAAATTGAGAGTCAAATACTTAGAAAGTTTTATAGAAATCTTACATTTCTATGAGATCCAGGTGCATGATCTGGTTTCTTATTATTAATTTTTATTGTATTTTACAAAAAATGTCAGTTCTTGACAGCTTTGAATTTTTTAAAAAAGTCCCTTCACCCCAGATGGCAATGATCTAGCAACCAATTTGTAGATATAAAGGTTCATTTGCAAATTAGCCACCTAGCTGTAAAGAAGGAAATGTGGTCGAGAGACAATCCGTAGATTCTGGACCACCACATGCCCATCTAAATATGGTATTACTGTGGAGAGAGGAGATGGAGATTCAAGGCCACCGGCACTGCATGCATGGGCACCTTCCAAGTCCCCTGTCTTGGCTGACTTTGGTTCCCAAATAAAGTTTTGGTTATTCACCTTACTGTCATTTGCTGAGACATGAGGCAGCAACATACAATGTGATTTACCAGATCTTTCACACCATCCTTTGCTTCCTCTCGGTGTTGGCTTACTGAACGTGGAGAGCATCCAGCTACTTAATCTAAGTGTTGAAGGAAGATTTAGTCAAGATCTAAAGGATGAGGATTTGTGTTGAAACACAACAGAGTTGAAATTCCTTAAACCAAATGCTGCAAGGTAGAGTGAAGAACACTCGTCTGTATGGCCTGCGCAGAACGCACAGGGATCAGACAAATAGAGAATACAGGGAACCTATGGGTCAAATGCAAGTGTGTACAGCTTTGTTTTATGGCAATTGTCACCCAATGGTTAAAAAATGAGAAGAGCTGCCTTTCTGGAAAGAATTGTAGGTGTGCCCTGAACAACAAAGTTATAATCACATCTTGCAGTTGCTGCTTACCCTTCTCCAGTAGAAACACTCTAAGGGCGGGGGGCAAGGCTTTCCAGCGCTTTCTCCAGCCCCCGCGGTTGTTTCAAGAGCTTGAGGTCTCCTCTCACCCCCAGCCCACAAGTGTCATGGCCTGTCCAAAACCTCTTGGCAGCACTGTGAAACTCGTGACTATTTCTCCTCTAGTTTCTTCCCTTCCCTCTCTCCTTTGTTTAAGAAAGTCTGGGCCGTGGGTGTTGGGAGGCCAGGCCTTCAACCAGAAACGCTTGTCTCGCTTGATCTATTGAATTGGTTGCCTGTGGCTGAATAATGGATTGCATTTTCCCGGCTTGTTGGGGTAGAGGCGGGGGTGATGCCACAAGGGAGTCTGAACCAGGCTCTCTGTCTGGGTCTTATTGAAAGTTTATCTGAGGGACACGACTAGATGGAGGGAATGGATTGAGGGGCAACAGGCAGTGAGAAACAGCCATGGTTGTTTTCGCGTAGAATGACGCTATAGTAAAACCCTCAGGGGGAGGGGGTGTTCCAGGATGGATCCGATAGAATTCATCATGTGGCTTCCGCAGGGGACATGCACATTGGGCTGGGGCAGTAAAGTCTTTATGTTTGTTTTTGTTTTCTTTTGTTTTGAATTTTAAACTCTGACATCCAAATGTCTCTCAGGAAGAGATCTATCTTGATTTAGAAAGTACCCTACTATGCTGTCTGGAGTTGAGAGATGGGATTCTAAGGGATTGGCTGCAGGGAAGAACCCCAGAGAGTTGCGAAAGAAAGAAACTGAATTTGAGGGTTAGAGAGATGCAGAGAAAGGAAGGGAGAGGGAAGACCCACAGCTTGGTGGGCAACTGGAGCCCAAGCTCTGAGAACTGATTGAGGACATTCGGAAGAGGTGTCTCAGCACAGTAAATCTACTAACACCACTCAACGGTACATGTGAGGCAGGTGGATTTTATGGTATGTGAATTATAGCTCAATAAGCTTCAAAGAAAGCAAGCATAGGTGTGTCTAATACTCAATTTTGGGTTGCTTGCAATCATATTGCTGCAGTGGAACTTCCAGGTGCCTCCCAGAATTTAGCAAAGCCTACTAAACACAAACAGACCTTGTGAGAGGCTTTGTTTGTGTCTTTGTTTGGTTTTGGTGGAAATCTAGGAAAGGAGCGGCCTTCCGCATTTGGGTTAATACGGGGTGAAAGGAGGCAGTGTGCGCTGGGAGCGGAGATGGTCATAGATTCCTAGATCGGTGGAACCTGGGGCTCAGGGCTGGAAGTATCCAGGAGAATATAAGGCCCCGACAATTTGCAGAAATCCTGGGAATGACTTTGGACTCTTCCCATGAGGTGGATTGGAGGTTTGTCTGGAAATGACGGAGCCTCTGGTGACAATGAATTTCTCTTAAGTACAATAGAATTTTTCTATGATGTGCCTTGGTGTTTACTTTTATGGAATGCTCTCTATTCTGGCTACAGTTATATTCTGCTAATTTGGCTTTTTCAAAAGTGCGTTCCTGGGATTAATAATTCCAGGAGATTTGCAGGGAGAAAAATTAGATGGTCAAGTAAATATTAGGCAACATCACAAACTCAATCCCCCTCTCAGAGAGTCACAAGGCACTATAACATATTAAGGGCCCTGAGAAGGTCCGCAATAGGATCCATGTTTCGGTTTAGTGCAGTATTTCCCACACTTAGCTGACCACTGCCTTTTTCTTTTGAGTAGCTCACATTGACAGGGAAAACTGGGAAATGTTGCTCCCCTTGAAGGCTATTTTGCATTTGGACCAAAACCTTCCACCTGGAGCCAAGCTAGAACTCTCCACCAGCCTATGATTGATAATCTCTCATCTGCTCCTTCATTCTTTCATACCAAGTCTTCTCCTAAAGTGTTTGAAGGCGTTTTGGGTTTAATTTCAGTAAGATCTGTGCAATCGGCCCTGTCAAAGCTGGAAAGCCTGTGTTGCTTTGTATTTGTCAACAGCAGCAAAGTGTTGAACGACAATCATTCAGCAACCACAAGATGCATCCGGGGAATTGGTGCCGTCAGATTTGGATATTAGTCTTGGGTGGCCTGACTGTAGTAATTAATACATAACGATAATGCAAATGCTAATGAAATTAACAATGCGATTGCTATTAATATGGTTTAGGCATATCATTAACAGTCTGCCTCCCTCAGTGAAAAAGCCTTTGCTAAAGTCAGCCTTTTTTCCTGATACTAGATAACAGTGAGTGAAGATTTCTAGATGGATTCCCTGTTTTGCATTTAGTGTCACATGTCACATGAACTGCTGCATGCTGCTATACAATTCCATTTTATAACTTCTGAATAATTATCACAAATATAGAAAATGTTCC
This sequence comes from Equus quagga, assembly GCF_021613505.1. Classification (NCBI taxonomy): domain Eukaryota; kingdom Metazoa; phylum Chordata; class Mammalia; order Perissodactyla; family Equidae; genus Equus; species Equus quagga. Next base: position 31,432,595 of record NC_060287.1, on the reverse strand, counting down.
AAATAGACTAGACGAATGACAAGTATTGGACAGGAAGAAATAAAATAAAAATAGTGTCTTAGAACTCAAATATAGTAAATACTGTTGGGTAGAAGCTAGTAGAAAGTCAATGCGATGTTAATATGCTAGTCATTATAAAAGACAATTCATTTGTACCGCCCCACAGTAAGGACATGCAGGTCTTCCTAATGGTATTGTCATAAATATCTGTCTCTTTATTTCATTTCAACCTTTAACGAGGACCCGATAGAATTTTCCTAACATATTAGGATAATATTGTTTTTACATTGTGAGCTTTTCTGATTCAAAAATGGGGTGGAGGCTGATTCGTGCTGCCCCATGATGGCTACACAGAGCATCTTTTTTTTGGAAGATTAGCCCTGAACTAACATCTGCTGTCAATCCTCCTGTTTTTGCTGAGGAAGACTGGCCCTGAGCTAACATCCGTGCCCATTTTCCTCTACTTTATCTGTGGGATGCCTGCCACAGCATGGCTTGCCAAGTGATGCCATATCCGCACCTGGGATCTGAACCAGCAAAGCCCAGGCTGCCGAAGCAGAACATGCTCACTTAACCGCTGCACCACTGGGCTGGCCCCTACACAGAGCATCTTTTAATGGCAGGTGACACAAAGGGGAATTCTTCAGCCTTTTCTCATTATCTATTCACTTTTCACCCATTTTTTCATTCCCTGAATTTCTTCTCTGGAATACTGTCTCTACTTCTTGCTTTTTGCTTCTCTCCACTTTTTCCTTGTCTTGTGACCCAGTCTAGGGACCTTCTTATGTGGAGCTATACACAATTTTGGTAGAATTTTGGTTGTCTGTATCTTCTATTTAAGTGTTTGTAAAATCACTTGTCCAATAAGGGTTTTTTTGAAAATCTTAGGTAACATGACAAATCCAATAGTTAAGAAGGTCGTCCTTACTGTGAAAGAGAAGAGAAATAGCGGAGTGGGCTCATTAGGTTAGCAATGTAAAGCAGCCATCACATAATGGGTTATGTAATGGAACCATTTAATAAAAATAGGTACAAAATACTACTAGTGTAATTAGATGAAAAGGTCATAGATATCATCAATTTAGGTGGAGGTGATATGAGAAATAGGAATTAAAACTTCCAGGAAACTATCTCCTGGAGATTATTTGAACCACAAAAAGTGGTTTGCATTTCCAGCTTAATAGCCAAAGGCACAATATGCCATCTGCGGCGTGGTTGAGGAGAGAACTCTGCAGGGCATACCTAATTGGAAATGTTCAAGGATGTGTCTCGTGCATTACCTGATGCTAGAAAAATACAGCAGTCTGAACGCCTGCTCCAGGAAAAGGACTAACCTGCTCCTTGGCTAGTGTTAGTGAGTTTCTTTACAGTATAATTGTGGTCAATTTCTCCAAAGGAAAAATGACCAACTTTTCTATTACTAAAGAAAATAAAGAAGAATAACTTCAATTAGGATTTTTCAAATTTACCTCTAAGACAGATGAGTTTTGTCTCGTGACACTTTTCTAGTATGTCTTCATGCACGACACTCATCCTCCTTTTTCTTCTCTCTCTGTCTCTATTAAACCCATCCACATCTAAGTTGCCTTCAAAGGATGCTTCTTTTTGAAGTGACACCTGACCTCCACAGGCACCACCCTTGGCTCATGTTCTTGCTATTAGGGATGTGCCTTGTCTCTCCTGACAGCCTGTAGGCAGACGCGAGGTAGGCTCCCTTCTTACTCATTTCTGTAGTGTCTTGTCTGCTGCCTCCTCACCTCTTTTGTGCTTAGTGGAGTGCTTGGCTCCTGGTGGATATGCACTAGGTATTTATAAATGTAAGAATAAATGAAAGGAGAATAGAGTTGGCTTACTGGGAGCTGGCAAGAAAGGTGTGCATAACGATTGTTCCCTGTGGTGCCTTTGGGCCACCCAGCAGTGTAGCATTAAGTTCACGCACTCTGCTTTGCTGGCCGGGTTCGCTGGTTCGGATCCCGAGCGTGGACCTACACACTGCTTATCAAGCCATGCTTTGGCAGGCATCGCACATATAAAGAGGAGGAAGATGGGCGCAGATGGATGTTAACTCAGGGCCAATCTTCCTCAGAAAAAGAGGAGGATTGGTAGCAGATGTTAGCTCAGGGCTGATCTTCCTAAAAAAAAAAAAAAACGTACCTCAAAGAACAGATGAGCACCTCTGTCTTCAGGGGTGCAGCATTTGGCCCAAGCAAGGGCGCCTCATGATGTTAGAACATCCGCTCTAGTGACTAACATCATTCAGGTCCCAGGGAAACACTTCTCCACCTCTTGTCTTCTTGTGTGTCCCAAACAAATGGTAACTGAGTCTAAACGCCCTGAAGGAGTGTGGGTCTATTACTGGTGAATAAAAATACAAGCCTCTCAGTTAAATTTGAATTTCAGATAAACAATGAATAATTTTTTTTAGTATAAGTATGTCCTCAATACCATAATGTGTCGGTGAACCCTATGTGGGTCTTGCTACTTTTGTTGTTCAAGATGGACACAGCTTTGAAGAAGTGAGAGAAAGAATAAGTTAATGAATTTCTCCCTCCTTCTCTGAGATTTCATGGTGACGGTGTATTCTTGTTTAACGAAGTGTCACTCTCCAATAGTTCCAAACATCTACATTCTTGCTTCTTTGTATCCCAATTTGTATTTTGGGGAGTACTCATGAATCGGTGAATTACCATGGCATTCTCAACAGTTGTTCACAGTAGCTGAGAAATATTTTGCAACATTTGTTATTAAATAGTGAATTTGTAGACATGTAGGTTTGATGTAACGTGTATAAAGCATAATAATGATTTTTCGCGGATTCTTAGATATTTATGTATTACTTAGATATTGCTTTCAGAAACAGTGAAAATAGCAAAATAAGTGATAACAATCTATAGGATAAAGTTAAACTATTTTGCAATATTTTCTATTTGAACACAACATGTAAAATTCATGCATTGCTTCCAAATTAAAAGTACTGCTTTAAAACTGTTATTGATAATCTCGCTCACTACTGCCAGAACAGAGCAAAGATTTTCTTTGAGATTTCAATTATTAAAAACCTAGGGGTCTGGCCCCATGTCCAAGTGGTTAAGTTCACGTGTTCCACTTCGGCAGCCCAGGGTTGCACCAGTTTGGATCCTGGGCTCGGACATGGCACCGCTCATCAGGTCATGTTCAGGCGGCATCTCACATAGCAGAGCCAGAAGGACCTACAGCTAGAACATACAACTATGTCCTGGGGAGCTTTGGGGAGAAGAAGAAGAAAATAAAAATAAAAAATGAGATTGGCAACAGATGTTAGCTCCGGTGCCAACCTTAGGAAAAAACACAACAACTACATTGTCTCAGTGGGCTTACAGTTAATATCCGCAAATTATGTGACTGTTTGGCTTACAATGACATTCGAAATGAAAGTAAACAAAAAAAAATTTATGGAATACATATATAATTTTTAAACAATTATGTACATTCAAATTTTATTCTCTGCCAAAAATCCTGACGCATCAGCAGGACACTAATAATATTATCGCCTAATAATATTATCATGTTTTGCTGACATTTATGCCTAATAATACTATTATACTTTTCTGACAATTTAGTCATATAAAAACTATAGCTTCATGTATTTCCTTATGTTGTTATTATGAAGGTATAGTTGTCAAAGTGAAAGGGTGACATATTTTATTTAATAGTTTGTTAATTTGATTTATAACATGTAGATATTTAGACATAGGTCCCAGTGTTGTCCTGGGACCCACATATTTTGAGAGACCAACGTGCATGGAGAGGCTGGCAGTATTCTGCTTTCTCCCACAGCACCTGGTAAGTGCTGAATTGACTTAGCAGGAGCCCCGGGAAATAAGTAAGACTTACTCTCCTGTCACTTCCCCTCAGTGAGGACTGAAGATATCTATGTTAGTTTGCTGGGGGACCATAAAAAAATACCACAAACTGAGGGGCTTGAATCCCAGAAATTTAATGTCTCACAAACTTCAGGAGCCTAGAAGTTTGAGATCAAGATGATGGCAGGTTGGGTCCTTCTGAGGGCTGTGAGGGAGCATCTGCTCCATGCCTCTCTCCCAGCTTCTTGTGGTTTGATGGCACTCTTCGGTGTTCCTTGGCTTGTAGAAGCGTCACCTCGATCTGTGCCTTCATTTTCACATGGTGTTCTCCCTGTATGCCTGTCTGTCTCCAAATTTCCTCTTTTTATAAAAACACCAGTCATATTGGATTAAGGACCCTCTAATGACCCTATCTCAACTAATCGCATCTGCAATGATCTTATCTCCAAATAAGGTCCCATTCTGAAGTCCTGGGGGTTAAAACTTCAACATATAAGTTTTGAGGAGGACACAATTCAACCCGTAACAACACCGTGTCTTGCCCGATGGTTGAGGCAGGACTTTCAATGAAGCCCTTGGACTTGAGGTGGGGGTTGGGTCTGGGGTTGAAGTTCGGATGAAGGCCAAGCATGGGAGGAGGCACTTCAATTCACACATACTTGGTAGTTGAAAAAAACCAAAGTTTTTATTTTATTTTTGTTGTTGGTGGAAAGGAATGATGGGGAGGGGATCTGTCAAGATGTCCCGGCATCCAAATATCCCTGTCATCCAATGGCAGCACCACCCTGCCATGTTGAAAGTTGGGCACACGATCTACTTCCCACCCTTAGGCAGAATCAGAATTTTCTTTTCAGAAGAAGAGCCAGAGGAGAGGAACATTTCAGTGTTTTTTATAAGGTTAGGTTAATTTAAAACTTTGTTTCATGTGGCTCAAACCACATTAAAATGAAATATAAAAATAGTACCTTCATTAAACAAGCCATTGTTTCCCAGGTTAGATAGATGAGATAAAAATTTCCAAATTTAGGGAGGTGTCACAGCCAATGCTATTAATTATTCTTTGTTAAATATCAGAAACATGCAAAGGATTTTAAAAAAGGAAACCCAAAGTTAGAATGTTCCCTTACTTGGCTTTTTGAAGATCTAACTGTGAATGGAAAAAGTCCAGGATATGAGAGCAGGCAATGCCAACTTGGCCCTTGGTGGACCGTAAATAAATATTTCTGGAATGGAGAAACACAAGCTAAACATCATAATTGCTTATGTTTGCAATCCTTCAATCTGCAAATTTCAAGATATTTTTCTACCCTGTAAGGTAAACATCACAGTTATGCTGTGGTCATCTTGCTGCCCTGACCAGGACTGAGAACTTCATGGAGGAAAACAGTTGCCTTGGTGGTTTGACTCACTTATTTTGAGATTTGTTGCATGACTTTCATCATTACCTGTGGATGGGCATAACCCCTGACTACTTAGTCAGGACCTTCTTGAGTTATTTTTTTGGTAGGTGGTATAGGGGAGGTGAGTGATAATTATCACTCTGTCTTTAACAAAACTCCTACCTGTGTATCTGGAAAATATGCATCTTTTGGACATCCAATTGTCTCTTCCCACAAGAAGATGGGCAAGCTCCTTGAGGATGGAGCTTTTATTCATTGTGTTCACTTATTGCCAGCACTTAGAACAGTGTCCAAGAAGAGGTAAGAACTCAAAATACTGATAACCAAAGCTATCCACTTGCTACGTTGTCTTGATGGGGTGGAATATCTTAACAGAAAGCAACATCATTATTCACCTGTGTGACACCAGCATCTCCCAGAGTGTGCTGGGGCACTGGTGGGTGGCATAGGGGCAGAATGTCTTACTGTCTCCCTCCCTCAACATCATGCCTGACTGCCAGCTCTCTGGGACCCCACCCTGGATTTCTTCTCATTGCCAAATCTCACTCATGTGCCAGGAATGAGATTTTCTTTCTCCACCACTGATGCCTCTTGATAGTCATCAAAAGACACAAGCATTGGAATCAGATCTGAATCCCATTTCTTTTGTTACTTTTTAGTTTTGTGTTGCTGAGCCTGAAGTTGGAGTGTATATGCATTTCTTAATCTGCAGGATTGGAAGAGTGATACCAGCCAGAATGGCCATAATAATTAATGAGATCGTGCATTTAGGACAATTCTTGGCTGGTCATAAATGCTCTTGGGGACACAATTCCCTGTGGGTGCCTCATGTCTCTGCATATCTTATGAGAAGAACACTAACTGTCTGTTTTTCTGGACAATCTTTTTGAAGATGTTTGTATAGCTCCCATCCTTGGATGATAGAGATAGTGCCTCCTAATGGGGCAAAGGACTGGACAGGTTTGCTTGGGGCCATCCATGAAGATCTGGGTTTCCTAAGCTTGAGGTTCCTCAGCTGTGACACAAACTCACTCCATTTGCAGCCTCTACCTGGGTCCCACCTCATCACCTCTGTGGGGCTTGAGGGACAAAGAGAGCTGAAGTGAACGTGATGCTCATGCAGCTTGCTGTGCTATGAGTCATAAAGTCCTTAGTCTCTTGGCCAGGAGTCTCATGTCTTCTGCCAGCATCCACGAAATTGTAGCAGGCTCACTTGCTAACTTACAAGTAGGATAAAATCTCAGACCTGTCACAATTCTTGATGACACTCAATGTATAACCACATTTATTTAGTTTTGCTCAGCTTCCCTCACTAGATGGCAAACTTTTGGAAGGCAGGGACCATGATTTTCATTTTAGTGTCTTTAATCCTAGTATAGAGTAGACTCACAGTATGTTCTTGATTTAACTGAACTGAACTGGTCTGCTGGTCTTCAGCTCAGTTTTTGCTTCCTCAATTAACTCAAACTCAGCAACACCTGAAGGTCAGCCAGTAGAAAGGGAGGATACAGGAAGTAGGCTGATGAGAAGGAAAAGGAAAAGCTCAAACATCTAAATTCTTTTGCCATGTTTCACCTATGTCCCCCTCTATAACCATTTCTTTTCATAAAAATAAAATCCCTCACCAAAGTCCTCTCCAGAAATGCATGGAAAAATGACCAGCAACCACTACACATGATATAGAGTAGTTGTCTTCCAATGTGTGTGGGGATAGCACACGCCTAGCAAAAAGATCCCAGTAAAGGACTAAGGACGTCCTCCTCCACGCATGGCAGGGAGAATTCCACCTTTCTCCCATGAGCGGAGAAGTGGGGATGCTGGAGACAGAATACAGGAGAGATTCTTCAGTGGAGGAGCAGCATTGGTCAAACAGCTCGACCCTTCAGTCCCGGGGAAGGGAGTTTCTGCCACTCTGGATGCTGCTCCAGGATCTGCAGCAACTGCTCAAAGCAGGGAGGGAATTGAGGCCAGCTGAGTATCTCTAAACAGAACTGCAGGCTGTGTAAACCAAACAGTGGCTGTGGTCATCCTCTTTGCCCTACTACTAGCTCTGCATAGCTTTGATGCTGTTGTCTTAGTGACTAGCCCCTTAGCCCCAGAAATATCTCTCCCCACCTTACCCCTGGAATGAGCTCCTAATACACCCCCTCAGAGCCCAAGATCCTGTGCAACAACCTGGCTGAGTGTGCAGAGCTGTGCCCTTGGGCAGGAGGCAGAATGTGTTGTTTCCTGGACTAAGGTGCCTGTCCTTTACCAAACATTGCTTAGCGTGCTAAGGCTTTACATTAACTGTTTTCTTATTTTCTGTATTCTTGATGCTTCAGCATCTGGAGTCTCCCTGGCTGGAGGTGTGACTGTCCCTCCACGGGCTAGCTAATTCTTAGAGATGGCAGTCAACTCTGCAGGGAACATGCCTTTCACAGGCAAAGCAACTAATCCAAAGCCCATACCCCCATCCACTGCTGTTTTTGAGCTTTCACAGGACTCCTACACTCTGGCCAAAATTATTGTCTCCTATTCACCTGGGGCCCAGTACTAGACACCTTAGGACAGCTCCTATAATCCAGAGCCCACTGCAATAATTCAAACTAACCAATCCTGAATCTGCTTAGCTTGCTTAGCCTACCTTGCCCATTCCTTCTTGTGAAAACCACAATAAAGGCTCTGGCTCAGGCTTTCTCATCATACCTTATGCCTCCTGACCCACCCTGGTGCTTCCTCCTATGGCTCTGTGTGGCTTGGTGTGCCCTCTCCTCTTGGGAACTATGAGTAACAAACTATCTTTTCAGTGGCCGTCATCTCCTGATCTGATCCTTCATGGTACCTGAATAATAATAAAACCCACACTTCAAAACAGCATTGCCCTCTCTTCTGAATGCTTAAGAGAAGATAAGCTTGTGTTAGGGCTCAAGGGAGCACTTCTCTTGTTCTTTGTTAAAGAAAATATCTTTAAGACTTGGGTCAGCGTTCTATGTTCTGATTCCCGGTAGAAAGTTGCAGAAAAAGAGCAGGACAGAGTTTCAAGAAGTTTCGCCCATCCAGAGAAAATGGTTGAAAGAATGATGGACCTCCCCTATCCTGGAATACTGTGCACTGTGAAAGACTGAGTCAGAGCTGTGGAGGTTGAGGTGGAGGGATTTTCCTAAGCTCTTACTGAGAGAGAAGAACAAAACACATAGAAATATTTGTAATAGGATCCTATTTTTGTAGAAATCAAACAATGGCAGAAATGATCTATCTATATGCACAGATGTCTGTGTGTCTGTATACAATTAGATGAGCATGAGGAAGAACATGGAGGGATACAAGCTATGTTATTAATAGGAGTTAACATGGGCAAGTGGGCTGAAGCAGGAGCCGTGAGAAGAGGGGAACAAGAGAAGCCAAGGAAAAAATGGGGGGTGGGAAATATTACACTTAAAATCTCATATCTAGGGGCCGGCCTGGTGGCGCAGCGGTTAAGTTTGCACGTTCTGCTTCAGTGGCCCAGGGTTTGCCAGTTTGGATCCCGGGTGTGGACATGGCACTGTGTGGCAAGCCATGCTGTGGCAGGCATCTGACATATAAAGTAGAGGAAGTTGGGCATGGATGTTAGCTCAGGGCCAGTCTTCCTCAGCAAAAAGAAGAGGATTGGCAGCAGTTAGCTCAGGGCTAATCTTCCTCAAAAACAAAAAATCTCATATCTACATGATTACACTTAAGTATTTATATTAAATTATGTATATGTGTGCATATGTATAAATACATTTTTTAAAGTTCTATAATTTCATGTCTCAGATTTTTAGCAGAATTGTATTCTGTGACTGAAGACATTTAAATATTATTTTCCTGTGATTTAAATTCTGTGATTTAGTTTTAAATGTGCTTGAAGAGACGTTTTCCTGACAGCCAGCTGTTGAGCTCAGGTGAGCAGAATCCCTGGTTTTGATATCTCACTGCCAGGCGGGTACAGGTCACACTTGAATCCCGTCTCCCTCCCTGCTCATATCTCTGATTTGCGGGACAAGTAGACCGGGAAGAAGTAGATGCCTCTGAGGAAGGGAGCCTGGCTCTCCAGATAGAAGGAGACGATTCTGTCTGTCCAGCTATGGCCCACCACAGACTCACTCACTGCCCTGCGGTCACTTGGGCCAGACAAAGGCAAGTTCTTTTCTCACAGTGCAGGGCTTCCTGCCCTGCAAACCTAGCCCCTTCTTCTGGGTGTTACTAAGCCATGCGTCTAAATATGGCACAAGGCAGTTTGATGGAAATCATTTCCAGTAAAAGAGGATGTTTCCTCAGCAGTTTTCAAGCTGGCGCTGACTCAAGCATCCTCCAGGGAGCCCATTTAACTGGTCATTAGGGAGACGGCAAAAAGGCATTGAGGAATTCTGTAACAAGATGCACATCCTGTGTGGATGATCTCCTGGGACCCTCTGACCATGGGCTCCCTGTGCCTGCTACCCAGGTTTTATTGATGCTGCGGAAAAGTCTTTTGCTGCCGCTAATATTTGTGCACAGTTTTAAAGATACTAGTTCCAGCTGTGAGGAACCGCTCCGATGGTGAGACACGGCACTCGAACAGTAATTAAATGTTTAGAGCTAATGCTCATCCCATCACTACATCCTCAGAAGCGGGGAAGTGAATCCAGACCTCAAAAGGAGAGATGGAAGTTTATGCTGAGTTTTTTTTTTAAGGCAAAATATTTACACTATCCTAAAGGCAACAAATACACTTATTTACACTTCTAAATTTTTGAAAATCAGAATATAAACAAACAGAATTTTTGCACATGGACCATACAGTGCAAAAAATAGTTTACTTGAGGGGTATTTTGGGTCTATTTGTTATGGAAAAAAGCGATCTTTAGGAGAGTAAGTAAAAGTGTCGCAAATCTCCAAGGATAGTACTTGTAGACGGACAAATGTAGCTGCTGAGGGTGATATGATGACCAATTATCTGAATTCTAATAGGCCCTTTGGGGTCTGGAGTCATTCAACACTTATCAGGGCTTCAGTGGCAGGTTCAGAAGCAGAGGGACTAAATTTTTAAAGTTAAACATGGCTTCATAGAATCTTTAGAGACGGAACTCTATTCCATTAAGGTTCGTTCCTCTTCCCAAACCTTCATTTTTCCCAGCACTATTGAGGTAGATATTTAGGGAAACATTTCAAATGATTTGAATAGCAAAAATGAGAAAATATCTTTAAAAAAATGGAAGATATGCTAACAGTGCATTTTTTTTTAAAGGATCAGAGCAAAAGCACCATTACTTAGCTAAGAACAATATGGCTAACCACAGCTGCACAGTTCTCAGCAAATTTATGAATGTGTGTTGTCAAGGAATGTGTCCTGGGTGTAGACTAAGGAGTCAGAACCTTTTGGTTATTTATTTATGAGTCTAGAAATTTCTTCCTAGGAAATATGAATTTGTAAAGTTTGGTAATGTGGTCTTATTTTTTTTAAAAGAGTCATTTGAAATATTTCTCCTTAAAAACAGAACTATCTTTAGGTACAACCAATTGTGAATGGCAATGAAAGTGTTGCTGTGCTCATCCTGGGGGCAGTTATTCTTTTCACACTTTAGTCTCTGGACTCTGCTTTGGTCTTGAAGGGATAGATGTTTTTTCCTTAGGATAACTCTCGATGCCTCTCCCATGGGAAGTCAAGGTCAGGGCTTCTGGTTCTTAGCGTTTTCGTGCTCGTAGTACTGTAGCCCCTAGAGATGTGGGGATCTGTGAGAAGATTTGCGTGGAGAAAGGAGAGGCTGGTGAATCCACCCTACTCGAGGGAATGTATATGGAGAACTATGTCCCCAAGCTATGATTGTGGACTCAGTGAGGACCTCCCTTGGCATTCCTGTGAATCTACTCTCCACTCTCGTTTACTGTCAAACGGTATGCCGTGTTACGCCAGCAATAGCCTCACACATCTTGTGTTTACTACATCTCTTTATTTCATCATGTTCTCTTGTGCTTGATTTAATCTCATGTTGTTTTCTTCATCACGGTCCCTAAGCTCACAAAATCCACTGCCACTGTTGCCACTAACAGGCCACACTGAGCGATTGACTGAAAATGAAGTTACAAGTGATTAAGAACTACAAAGGAGGAAAATCAGTGACGGTTATTGCTCACCAGACAGGTGTGTCCCATTCCACCATAGCTACGATCTTGAAGAACATGAACAAAGTGATGGAAGCCATTAAAGGGCCTGTTTCACTGAAGTCAACAAGATTGACAAAAATTTGAGAAGCGCCTATATCGGACATAGAAAAATTTGTAATGACCTGGATTGAAAACCAGGCACAGAAGCTTATCCTTCTCAGCACCAAGGCAATCATCACCAAAGCAAAAAGATTGTGTGCGATGTTGAAAAAAAAGGCTGGACCCGAATATAATGTTGAATTTCCTGCTAGCTCTGGGCAATTTAAACAATTCAAGAATTGTTACTCATTACATAATGTGAAAGAGAGTGGTGAGTTTGTGAATGCTGATGTAGAAAGCAGCTGAAGAATTTTTGGAAACTCTAGATAAGCTGATTGTGGAGGAAAACTACTTATCAGACCGAATATTCAATATAGATGAAACGACCCTATTCTGGAAACGCATGGCTGAAATGACTTTCATCCATAAGGAGCCCACATCAATGCCAAGATCAAGGCTTTTAAAGACAATACCAATCTTGCTTGGGGGCAATGTTGCAGGCTACAAATTGAAACCCTCTGTGATCTGGCACAGCGAGAACACCAGGGCCTTCAAGTGTATCAATGCGCACACACTATTAGTGTATTGCAGGAGCAATAAGAAGTCATGGATGACCCAGCTCCTCTTCCAAGATGCCCTCCTGAATTGGTATGCCATTGACGTGGAGAAGTACTGTTTGGAGAATAACATACCTTTCAAGATTTTGTTTATTGTTGATAATGGTCCTGGACATCCTCCTTTTATTAGTGATTTTCATCCCAATATCAAAGCAGTGTTTCTCCTTCCAAACACCACCTCTTTGATCCAACCAACATATCAAGGATTTATAGTGGCTTTTAAGGCCTACCACTTGAGGAGGATCTTTGCCCAGGCTAAGGAAGACTGCAGCTAAGGAAGACATTGATGCAATTCTGGAAGCATTACAACATCTATGGCTGCATCAAGAACATTGCTTGGGCTTGGGGTGATGTAACAAAGGAATGTATGAGTGGAATCTGGAAGAAGATGCTCAAGAGGTTTGTCCATGACTTCAAAGGATTTACCAAGGATGAGGATGTTGCGAAAATAAACACGGCTGTGGTTGAGATGGCAAATGACTTTAACCTGGGTATGGATAAGGATGGCATTGAGGAGCTCCAAGAGGTGGTTCTTGAGGAATTGATTAGGGAGGAGTTGTTGGAACTAGAACATGAACACAGAGCTGAAGAAGAGGCAAGAGAAAGGAAACTGCAGGAGAAGAAAAAGAAGAAGAACCCCCAAGAAAATTTACAGTGAAAGGTTTAGCAAAAGATTTTGCAGACTTCAACAAGCTCCTTAAAATATTTGAGGGGCCAGCCCTGTGGCATAGTGGTTAAGTCCAGCGCACTTCACTTTGGTGGCCTGGGTTTCCATATTTGATCCCAGATACAGACCTACACCACTCATCAAGCCATGCTGTGGTGGCAACCCATATACAGACTGGAGGAGGATTGGTGCAGATGTTAGCTCAGGGCTAATCTTCCTCAAGCAAAAAAAAAAAAAAAAAAAAAGAGGAAGATTGGCAATAGATGTTAGCTCAGAGCAAATCTTCCTCATCAAAACATTTAAAAAAATTGAAAACATAGTCCCCCAACACTGAAAGTTTTTTATTAATAGAGAGGAATGTTCGTAGTGCATTATCTGCTTACAAGCAAATCTGTGATGAAAAAAAGAAACAAACCAAGGAAACCACCATGGACATATTTCTGATCCTCAGGCAGGTCCTTCAGAGGGTATTCTACAAGGCACTGTTATCATAGGAGATGACAGCTCCATGAGTGTTATTGCCCCTGAAGACCTTCCAGTGGGTCAAGATGTGGAGGTGAAGACAGTGATATTGATCATCCTGACGCTGTGTAGGCCTAGGCTAATGTGTGGATTTGTGTCTTAGTTTTTAATAAACAGATCTAAAAAGTAAATAAACACTTTTTTAGATAGAAAAAGCTTATAGAATAAGAACCTAAGGAATAAAATACTTTTGTAGAGCTATACAATGTGTTTGTGTTTTAAGCTAAGTGTTATTACAAATGAGTCAAAAAGTTAAAAAATTAAAAAGCTTATGAACAGTTACAGTAAGCTAAGGTTAATTTACTATTGAAGGAAGAAAAATATTTTAAATAAATTTAGTGTATACTAAATGTATGATGTTTATAAAGTCTACACGGTGTCCAGCAACGCCCTAGGCTTTCACCTTCATGCCCCACTCACTCACTGACTCACCCAGAGCGGCTTTCAGTCCTGCAAGCTCCCTTCATGGTAAGTGCCTTATGCAGGTGTACCATTTTTTATCTTTTATGCTGTATTTTTACTGCACCTTTCCTATGTTTAGATATGTTTAGATACACAAATACTTAGCATTGTGTTGCAACTGCCTACAGTATGCAGCACAGTCACGTGCCGTACAGGTTTGCAGCCCAGGAGCAATAGGCTCTGGCATACACCTAGTGGTAGGCTGTCCCATCTGGGTTTGTGTAAGTACACTCTGTTTGCACAATGACAAAACCACCTAGTGACACCTTTTTCAGAACGTATCCCTGTCGTTAAGCGATGTATGGCTGTGTTACTACCCTATTACTACTCTATGACTGTTGCTGCTAGAACATCGTAAAACCACTGGCCTTTATAATAGACAGCTCAGAATGCACTCAAGTCTTTCAAGTTTTTTGAGTAAAATGCTCAAAAAATCTAAGCTCATTCTTGTCTTCCATTAATAGCACCACATTTTGTGGCTCCATGTGACAGCACGAGGGGTTATGGAGGATGAGTGTACAGGCCTTTTGAGGGAGCAATGGAAGCACCTAAAAGAGGGGAGGAATTCTCAGTCCCATAAAAGCCACCTTGTAAGAGAGGGGTTGGCACGTTGGGGCCGGGAGTTTCACGGAAAGCGTAGGATTTGGAAACATCTAGACTTCCAGATGTGTCCTCCTTAACATCTAATTCTCTCAGCCTCAGTTACTGACCTTGCAGGGCTCTTGTAAAGAGAAGCAGTACTATATAGAAAACTCTCTGGTGCGTGGAAATAACACAGGAAATGGCGATTAGCATCATTAAAAGTAAAATTGTAAATAAAAGTAGAAAGTGTGACTCATTGTTTTGGGACTACTCTTTTTAAAGTATCTGGATCCACTCACACCACTTGAATTCTTGCTGTAACGTGAGCAATGGAGCCAGAACGCCGGAGGGCTGATTTGTTCCCAAACCCAAATCTCTGCAAAATCTATCTGCTCCAAAGATGGGTATTTCTTATGATATTTGTCTAAAACTGGAATTAGCCATGGAGGGAAAACTGGACCTTAGATCATACCTTGGAAATCAGCTGACTGCACATGTCTCATAAACGTACCCAGAGGTCCCATGATGGGCACAGCGTTCACATCGGTAATAACTGTTATTTAAATAAGAGGGACAATGAAAAATGCCAAAGCACCATGTTAGATTTATTGACTAAAAAAGTAAATCCGGCCACATATGGTACTTGTGGAAGTCTCTGTAGAGTGCAGAGAACATGTTCTCTATACAGAAATGATAGGCCCAAACACACAAGGTAGAAACGCACAAGGCTAACTTTCTTTTTCTTTCTTTTTCTTCCCTCCCTCCCTCCTTTCCTCCTCCCCTCTCTCCTTCCTTCCTTTCTTCTTTCTTATCCTCTTTCCCTCCTTCCTTCCTTCCTCCTTCCTTCCCCCCTCTTTCTTTCTTAAATTTTGTTAACGGGCTTTCTTACATAAGAATGTAACTCAGCTCAACCACTGTTTTTAGCTCTGTGAAGATATTAACTATCAATGAAAAACTTATTTATAAACTTTTAAAAATGTGGATTATTGACTTCATCCCATAAATTCCACTTTAAGATGTTTTAAAATGAGTGTTTCTGAGCTAATGAGTTGAAGTGACTCCAATATGGTCTTCTGTGTAGAGTTGATACGTTACTCCATCTTGTAGAGTCAGTTAATGGTTTAGCCGTCATCACTTAAACACAGTTGGTGCTGTCTAGCAAAGGGCTTGGCCAAGCACCATGTGAGTGTCACCTGTGTAGGCTGAAACTCGAAAGCAGAAGGACAGCAGATGAACATGAGCCTCCACTTCTCAGATCCCATGGAGAAATGTGCTGAAGCCAGATATGTTTCCACTCATTATGAGCTGTACTCTAGGAGAGGGACCCTGCTCCCTGCTGTTCTCTTTTTCCACAGAATTCTCAGAAAAGACACTCACAAGTATAGGGAAGAAAGCAGACTGAGTTTAAGTGCCAGTTGATCAGAGGAGCTGCAAACCTGTGCTGGGAACATAGGCTGTCCAGTGCTGTAGGCACCTGGAGCTCAGTGAGAGGTTGAGACTATGCCTAGCCCTTCCTACTTGGTAAGAGGAGCCACCTATCCAGCCAGCGCATTGCTAGATAACCCAGAGAGACACCACAGTCCTCCCTGAGACCCTTCTGCCTATCTCTTCTTGGTACCCGGCTGTACAAGAGACTGTGTGAGAGACTATACAACAATATGTGAATGAGGTCCCTGCTTCTGCAGAAGAGAGTGGAACAATGGTAAACTGCATGTGCAGATGTTAAATTCTCAACTGGGAATGCAGTCAGGTTCACATGGGTTATCTTAAGCCCTATGGTAAAAAATAGAGTTGATAGAAAAGCCAGTTCAGAAGTTGCTACACAAGAGCTGACACACTCTCCTTACTATTTTTATATTTTTCAAGTTCTATGTTTTTCTAAATACAAGGTTTTATTCTCCCTGCTTAGTCCTTTAAAATCACAAGAGATATGTGTTAGCTGGAAATTACTAACTCAGTAACTTGAGGGTTAATTGCTCAAAGGGTATGGTGTAAATGGGGAAAAGTTTAAAAACCTGTGTTCTCTCTTCACATCTATACCTGTGATGGGAAATACATTTATTTCGCTGCTACAAAGGGCAGTAGGTCCTCCAAATATTTTCTGAAATTTGGCTTCCGTTTTGACCCATAGGTTATTTAGAGTATGTTATCAATTTCCAAATATTTGGAGATTTTTCTAAATATCTTACTGTTATTGGTTTCTAACTTAATTACATTGTCATCAGAGAATATTCTCTATTCTCAGAAGTTTACTGACATGTATTTCATGGCTCAGTATACGGTCTTTCTTGGTGAATATTTCACACTTGAAAAAATAAGTATTCTGAAGTTTTGTAGCATTGTGGACAGGTAAGTCAAGTTGTTTGACAATGTTATTTAAAACTTCCAGACACTGATTTAATTTTTTCTTTTTTGGCTAGTTCTATCATTTATTGAGAGTGGGGTCTTGAATCTTCCCCTAAGATTATGGATTTATTTATTTCTCTCTTTAATTCTATCAGCTTTTGATGATGAGTCAGGTTGGAAAACACTGATCTGGGAGACTAGAGAGGGAGAAACGACCTCAGCCTTAGTGGCCTGAGGGACGACATAGCACTTGGTCATGGCCAGGAAGGCTGAGTAAATCAGGGGAAGTCAAAGGGAAAGGAAAGATCAAGGAAAGTCCAAGAACATAACATGCAAAGCTGCTGAGTCAAAATACAGATGGAACACCCTGGGGGTGACATGGAACAGTGGGCAGATGCTCCCCAGCTAGGAATGGGATGGTTAGCCAATCTGGGGTCAATGGGAAGATAAAGAATCTCCATGTTCAAGCCCCTCCTTCACGTGGGGCCTTGTGAGCTCTGAGAGTGTCAGGATCTGCAGAATGTTCTAGTTGGATGGAAGCCAGAATGTGATCAGGAACCATTTCTAGTCAATTGACTTTTGATATCTCACCAGAAAGGCCCTGAATCTCCAATCTCTAGTAATTTGCTGTGATTTTTCTTCCCATTTTCTTAAAAAAAGTCCTCGAGATCGTATAAGCCTCTCGCCCCAAGAAGCCTGGATTCACCCCAACCCTCCTCGACCACCTACCAGCTGTGCAACCTTTGGCAAGTTATTGAGCTCTCTGGCCTAACTTCTTCATTAGTACAGTGAGGCTAATAATAGTACCTACTCCATGGGTTTTTGAGGGATATAGTTAAATGAGTTGATACATACAAAGCCACTTACAACAGTGCCAGGTGCTCAGTAACAGTAAGTTAAGCATTTGTTAAATAAAAATAAACAGAAGAAACGTGAGTATAGGCTTTGGGGTAGCCCAGACTAGGATTCTAGCTTCGACCTCTGTGTCTCGAGTCTCAGTTTTCTCATCTGGAAAATGGGGCTGTTGTGATTTTCAAGCTCTTAAAATTCCATGCACCTCATATATTCCACTGTTTGACTCAATCTCAGACTACTTGTCGTAGCTCCGGGGTGAGCTACTCTCCATCTGCCCCGAGTGCGAAGTTTTAGCACAAATAAATATGTTGTGAAATCAGCACATACTGCATTTCAAAGCAAAACCTGAATTTTAAAAACGGTGTCTGTATCTGTGCCTTAACTTTATCATGTTTATATTTTATGAAATTTTAACTAATTAGGGCATCTCAAAGTGTTGGGACTGGCTTGGGTGTCATATTTTATTTTCCATGAGAATGGCATCCAATTTTTAAATAATTTCCAAAATTGAGAGAGAATTCTAGTTAATAAAAAAGCTAATCCTTCTAATGATCACTTATTTAAGGTTTCGCTTCCATGTTGCAGTGTCGTCTTTACAATATTCCATTTCCTGAGAATAACCCCCTGTGTCTAGTGTGCCCATGCACGCGCACATGAGTAATAGAGCAATAGAGCAGGCCACTTGAATGTCAAACATGACCCTCATGTCAGGCTTTAGCACCACCTAGACGAAGTGTCTGCCCTTCAAACTGCTAATGGTTCTTTAACACAGCAGGGGAGGATGTCAATAAATAGGCTTGATGGTTGTTTAAATTTTATTTTATCTGTTTATTTTTTTGAGGAAGATTAACCCTGAACTAACTACTTCCAATCCTCCTCTTTTTGCTGAGGAAGACTGGCCCTGAGCTAACATCCATGCCCATCTTCCTCTACTTTATACGTGGGACGCCTGCCATAGCATGGCTTTTGCCAAGCAGTGCCATGTCCGCCCCTGGGATTCAAACCAGCGAACCCCAGGCAGACAGGAGTCGGAACATGGGAACTTAACCACTGTGCCACTGGCCGGCCCCTAAATTTTATTTTAAAGATGAAGAGCATGAAGGATACAACAGCTAAGTTTTCAGTTTTATTATTGATGACAAATTTGTTTAGCCACAAAGTCTAGAATCTCTATATAGAGCCCAAAACAATACTACTATTGAACATCATCAGCATATTCCCTGTAGAAAATATATATAGTATATAGTATAGAATAATGAAATTCTTACCTGAGTTTTATAAATGCAGAGTTAAGATGATAGGGTATTAGACTATGAATTAGCACACATGACTTTGATTTACATGGACCTCAATCTCTGATCTGGAAAATCGCCTCCTTAAACAGTGGTATGGGGTCAATGATGACCTTTTACAGTTTGCACCAGCCCGAGGAAGGTTACAAGTAAAAGGCAGGAATAGTTAAGGCATTGAAGACGTAGAAACTGAAAATTCCTGGAAACGATTCAAGTCCACCTCTTACAAGCTAAGCAAAGATGACCTCAATAAGTCACCTGTGTAGCACTTTGTAGAGTCAACAACCTGTTTGACCTATTTGATTCTTGAGACCCTTTATTCTCCCATCGTAAAGGTCATACATCTGAGGTTCCAGAACAGACCAGTGTGGGAGCTAAAACCTACAGCTAGGTGTTTTGATTCCAAATCTGGTGCTCTTTGATCTAAGCTGCTGCAAGGTCATGGGATGCTAAAGAAGGGGTTTCGATCTCTGCCGTATAGTGTATATTTCTCATCATCTCTCATTGGGGAATCGTAGACATTTGCTGTCTTTCAAGGCTTTGAGAACCTGAATAACAAATGCAGTGCGATTGCCAAGCCATGAGTATCTTCCTTACCTAGAAGATATTATGTTACGATCTTGATGTAATGAAATGCTCACGGACTGTATCCTATACGTCTAATAGAGAACAGATAATGGTTATAAACAAGACGTTTATTCGCTTGGACTTGTACCAGGAGCTCCTTAGTGGTGTGCTTATCAAGATGCTCTGATGGAGTGAAATTCCCGTGCCCATCATAGGACTTTGCCAGCCATAGTCCCAGCAGCCTGTGGAGCCCACCAGAGGCGCTCACAGAGAAAAGAGCATGGTGAGACGCCCAAATGATGCCTAGGGGGAAAGAAAGATTGAAGAACACAGCATTCAGAGACTGAAAAAGTTCAAGGACATTTTAAAACCCTGTAAGCCTTAGTGGCTGAGATAATTAGCTGTGTGTATGTTATTTTATATGCATTTTTATATACTTGTGTTAACTGTTGAACATAAACCGAGATCGGTAAATGGGACCCAGAAAATCCAGTCTCATTTACACATCTGCTATTGACCTTGCTAATATATGAACTAAAATGCAGGAGAGAAGCTAACATTTATTGAGCATCTACTATATAACAGGCACTTTATGTACTCGATCTCATTTAATCCTTAAGATAACCCACTGAGATACTTATTTTTATAGACATTTTGCAGATGAGGAAACTGAGTTCAGAGAGGTTAAAGAATGTGTCAGTGGTACACAGTTTTACGTGGCAAAGCTATTACACGGTAAAGCTGACTTACACAAAAGCCTACGCGTCGTGATTCTGCATGCCACCCTCCCCTACAGTGGATTTATAGGCTGCCTGTCTCTGAGAGGGAGCTTGCATTTCCCCTACTAGGGACTCACCCTTAATCAATGGTTCTAGAAAAATGGCAATTCAGGGAAAGATGTAAGTTTGCATACGGACTAAAACATGATCACATCTTAAAATAGAATTACCAAATGTGTAAAGCAGCGATTTCTATGGACATCAGTTCAAATTATTTTTCAGACAGGAGTTCTGTACCCGTAAATGGTTCCACAGATCCCCCCCCAACATGAAATCAGGAGTGAATTATTGCACCTCAGAGAAATTGCTTTTCACTCAACCCCATTCTTAAGATAACATTTTATGAGAAAATGCACTGCTATTTAGTATAAAATATTAAAGGCAGTTCATTTTGCCTTCGGTGACATTTTAGGGGTTTCTGATAAAGAATCAATGGTTTTCACACTAGGACTCTCATTTTAAGTAGTCATCAACAATTTTTCTTACTGTAAAAGTTTGCTAATGGGAAGTGTTGATCAAGTAGTAGAAAGTTGATAAGATATTGGGAAAGAAGAGGGATTTGTGGGAAAATAAAGTGGATGTATAGTATTGATTTTTTTTCACTTTGAGAAAAATTCTTGACCAAAAAAAAGCCCTGGTTGATAAGTGCTTTTTTTTTTTACACTTTAAGTTTGGGTTTTTAAAAAGGAGGTTAGGAAATAAGAGCTCTGAAGGAGTGTATGTGAAGCATGTAGCCCACATAATGTGGTCTGCAGCTTAATATTCTCAAAATTTTTCTTACACGGCTTCCCCAGAATTGTTGAAGTAGATGAGTCTTTCCAACGTAAGATGTCATAACTACAGGGACTGGTCCAGTGGTGTGGTGGTTAAGCTCGCATGATCTGCTTCAGAGGCCCCAGGTTTGTGGGTTTGGATCCTGGGTGCAGACCTACACACCACTCAGGGAGCCACACTGTGTCAGCATCCCACATACAAAATAGAGGAAGATTGGCACAGATGTTAGCTCAGCACCAATCTTCCTCAAGCAAAAAGAAGAAGATTGGCAGCAGATGTTAGCTCAGGACCAATCTTGCTCCCCAAAAACAAACAAAAAGATGTCATAACTATAAAATAAAGTCAATAATTGGTTTATTCTAATTTTACCTAATATTAAGACTAAATTACTCATTTAAAAAAATGAGCAACCAGTGACTCTTCTGCCATAGCTTTTGTTCAATGACATTTAAGAAATTAAGATTTTTAGAAACGGCCAAACATACGTGACTTGCATTTAAACAACTTCTTAATTTCTTTTAATGAATGAAAGTGATGAAAATTCTATCATCCACAAGTTCATAGTGACAAATGGTGTTAACTGAGCAGCTCAGAGATTCTCAAGCTTCCTGTTCTTACTTCATTCAGGTTCATCTTTTATCAAATCCTCATCGTTGGTATTAAACAGGTTAAATATCATCGGTGCATGAGCCTTTTCCTTGCCACATCAAAATCTCCAGTGGGAAAAAGTATGTCTATAAAGAGTCACTCGTTTATTCTACTTATACTGTTACTTCAGTCACCTGAAGCAGCAAGGAAAAAAAGAGTTCATGAGACGATTCCGACTGTATGACATTCTGGAAAGGCAAAACTATGGAGACAATAAAACTATCAGTGGTTGCAAGGGGTGGGGGGAGAGGGGGAAGGGATGGTTAGGCAGAGCAAAGAGGATTTTTAAGAAAGTGAAATTACTGTGTAGGTTCTTATAATGATATTATCTATATCGTTACACATTTGTCCAAACCCGTAGAATCTTCACCCCCAAGAGTGAACTCTAGAGTAAACTATTGACTTTGGATGATTATGATGTATCAGTGTAAGTTCATCCTTGGTAGCAAATGTACCATTCTAGTGAGTGATGTTGATAGTGGGGGAGGTTCTGCATGTGAGGGGGCAGGGGGCAAGTGGGAAATCTCTGCGCCTTCCTCTCAATCTTGTTGTAACCTTAAAACTGCTCTAAAAGAACAGTCTTAAAAAAAAACAGTTGGTGAAATAGATGTGTATTATCTACTTTACCTAAACTGAGGGCTACTTCATAAAAATGGACAATTTCTCCCTGGCTATTATCATATTCATCAGCACTTTTCAGGGCTGTATTGACTCGTTTAGGTGTTTGAAGGCATCTGCCGTGTATGCTAGGCGAATGATGTTCTTTATTTTCAAAGACATACGCTAAATTGTTGTTTTGACTGCAAGGAAATTGACTTATTTCTTTAAAAATTTTAAAAATGTGAATAACCATAAGGCAATAGGAAAGTCGTCCCCCTTGAATTAGAAAATCAGGACAGTGTGTTTGGTTCCAAGTTATTCGCACAAAGAGTGGAAAAGGCAATGGCTCATGATATCTTTTCTGATCAACTTTTCTGTGTTTGCTGGAGAGAATAAAGCACGCTTCAGGTATCTACACAGAAGTCCTTGCAGCAGCTGACACACATTCATTCACTCTTTCCACACATTGTTGCCGCATGCCTACTGTGCAGCAGGCACTGTTCTGAGTTTGGGGATAGGCTGGTAAACCAGATGGACGAGGGCCCTACCTCACTGAGTGACGCTCTCAGAGCAGGACACAGACATGCTCAAGTAGACAAGCAAAGAAGAACTATAGTGTTAGATAAGGACTACGCAGAAATTTACAGAGATGGGACGATGACTGGGGGTCTCTTAAGCCTGTGTGTTTAGGAAAGGCCTCTGAGAAGAAGATGTTTAAGCTGAGCTCCAAGTAAAATTGCCAGATGCAACAAATATAAACAACGACTCCCAGTGCAATTTGAATTTCAGATAAACAACAAATAATATTTTAGTATAAGCATGTCCCATGCAATATTTTGTCTCACGTTTTATCTGGCAACCCTGACCTCAAAGGAACCCAAAGGAGTCAAGAGGAAGGCCAAGAGGAAGAACTTTTATCCTAAGGCAGAGAAGAAAAGCTAGCACCAAGGCCCCAAGGGGCAAGACTAGGGGAGAAACTTCTTTTGTGGAAAGGCTGTGTGGCTAGCGGTCAGGAGCTGGGGCACTGGGACAGACAGCCTAGACCTAAATTCTGTCCCTATGCTTACTTGCCACATGGCCCCTGGGTCAAGTCACAGAACCTCTTTGTCCCAGTTTACACATTTGAAAAATAGGAACATTAATATCACCTATCTCTTAGGGCCAGTGGGATTAATATAGTTAATAAACATAAACAACATGTACCTTCTAAGCACTTGCTATTACTATAATTTTTCGGATTGACATAGACAGTGTATAAATCTGTCCACACACATCAAACATCCTCTTTGCTTCCAGAAGAAATCTCTGGCAATAGTAAACCCATCCATTCCTTTCATAAAACAAAACTTGAACCTCACAAGCACCAGCAACTGACGGCAGCCACACCCAGGGTGCCACGCTGAGCATCTGTTTTAAGAGAAATATCTGAAATCTCTCTTAACTCACTGCTAGAGCTCCTGGCCTATCTTAGAAGTTCCAGAATGGATCATGTCACCTAATAAGGGAAACTGCTAACACTTTTTTCTCTGCAGTTGGTCCTAATATTTGTTAGCCATTTCCAAGGCAGAAGTTTCACTTTTGTTTTTACTACTGTATCAAGTAATTCCTTCTTGATGTACAAATAAAAATGTTACATGAGGTAGCACTGATAACAAGGATTTTTCAAATGACATTGACCCAAATGTCCTGGAATGTCTCTTGTGGGCATAAGTCATTGCTTCCTTCTGGATGTCAGTATCCCATGGCCAGGTGCCACTCACTGCTGTGGTGTGACGGCCATGCTCAGATGGCTGCAAAGGTGGGATGTGGACGTTAGAGGTATGCCGTGCTCTACAGAAGTCATGGTGGGCATTGACTTCCACTCATCTGTGTCAAGAAAACCAACGTGTAACGACAACAGCACAAAGGTGTGGGAGTGCAGGGTGATGGAGAGCATGGGCTCTGAGTTCTCACTAGCTTTCCTCCATCACTGGGTACCTCAGTTCCCTTAATTGCAACATGGGGATAACTTTCTTATAGAGTTCTTATGAAGATCACATGAATACGTATATGTAAAAAAGCCCTTAGAACTGTGCCAGAAACATAGTGAATCCTGCATATAAATGTATTTTTTATGTTTATGACATATAAACCTACATAGAATATCACTCAATATAAACTACTATTATTATTATTTCATTAGTGTTGCATTAACCTTGAGCCCCAAATTTCCCAGATGCTGCCCAGAAATGATAGGAAATCTTGCATGAGAATACACTGTCATAGCGTGCTTACAGCCAGTGGCTAAATGAATTTTAAGAACATATTTAAGCACTAACTATATTATTATTATTGTTTGACATAGAAAAGCTAATGACTAAGGTTAATTTTTTTTTTTTTTAAAGATTTTATTTTTTCCTTTTTCTCCCCAAAGCCCCCCAGTACATAGTTGTATATTCTTCGTTGTGGGTCCTTCTAGTTGTGGCATGTGGGATGCTGCCTCAGCGTGGTCTGACGAGCAGTGCCATGTCCACGCCCAGGATTCGAACCAACGAAACACTGGGCCGCTTGCAGCGGAGCGCGCGAACTTAACCACTCGGCCACGGGGCCAGCCCCAACTAAGGTTAATTTTTAACCAACAAATCTGTATTTAATTTTCAAATAATTGTAGGACCCTTTAGAACAACTTCCATTGCTCCACACAGATTTGAAATCTATTGACTTGCCTGTGGACTCAGGGGCCCATCTTGAATTCCTGGGTCTTTTGGCATCAAGACTGAGGGATATGTTGAATGAGCCAATGGGGCGTTATTATCATGAGTCAAAAGTGAGGGTTGACTTTAAAATACTAGGACTGATTTTAGAATATGTGACAAAATTGTCTCTAAAGCAGCTCTAAAAGAGAAATTTTAAAGAATATTGTGAGCAATGGCTACAATTTTGAAATACACATTCCTATGACCGCTTTGAAGGGAGAACAACTGGTACTATCCTTGCGTTCTACATTTGATATGTTTTACAGTCTTGCTAGTCCAAGTGAGTGCCAATGGACCAACTACATCCTAACATAGAGGGATCCATGCCCTGGGATCTTGTTAGAAATGCAGAATCTCAGGTTCTACTCCAGAACTACTGAATCAGAATTTGCATTTTAATGAGATCTTTACATGATTTGCACTCACATTAAGGTTGGAAAGACATTGTTTTACAGTCTCTCTACATTAGGTAAGCCCGTATTCTTACCTGTAAACATTTGAGGTCATTATATTCATTATAATGGGATGGAATTCTCAACTGCACATGTTAACAACAATGGGATTCTTTGGCACACTTATCGCTGACCCAGGTAGATGGAATTTTAACTGGCTCCTTTGTTATTTATCTTGTATAACTTGTAACATCAAACAAAGCTGACCACAGGAGTTACCACTTTACCACTATGGGAAGCCACTATCGGAATGTCCTAGTTAAAGCAAATAGTTGGTATTGATAACAGCCTTTGGGGTTTAGTGATGGCTGCTTGGGGTCATAAATATCCTACTGGCTTGTGCCAAACCTCAAATAAATGAGAACATTGCTGCTCAGTATCATCATGTCTGTGGACACTTTTTAGTTTAATCTATCCTACTAAACAATTCTACCCAAAAAAGGCCTCAGCTCGTCTACCCTAAAATCATTTCAGTGAAAGTATTTCTCCATGGAAGGAGGGTGGAGAATATGTCATTGTTAGTATTAACCAATCAAGATACAAACCATCCTTTGCTCAGTGGCACTGCCACAAAGTATTTGGAGCTCTGCCTCTGCCCGCAAACTACTTAATGGGAAAAAAGTCATTTGCTGCCAACCCACTGTCTGATGCTAAGTTTTTATGACTGCGCCTCTCTGCATGGTAATCTGGGTCTAAATGTGGACCCGACTTCCCTCCTCTGTTTGTTTGCCCCTCTCAATCAAAGCACACATGGGTTAGACCTTCGACTCTTGAAACCAATGTGTCCGTTTTGATGGAACCATATACATCAACCCCTCTGCACTCTGTGGATGTTTCTGTTTAGTTCTTAGAAGATGCCTGAGCCAGTCCCTGAGAATTGGAATGGTTCTTTGCCACCCTGGGAGTGAATTTTTGCCTTTCTTGCTGACATTTTAAGTAGACCACTGGGTGTGGGCTGCTATTCCGTTTCCCAACATGCTTGGTGCAATTACGCTAAAATATTACAAAGCCTGTTTGTGGAAAGGGTGAGGGTTTTGGCTCCAGAACCTAAACCTCTCGAGAAGACAGCGTGAGATGGAGCATTGAACAAAAGCGTTGGCCTGTTGGCTGGATTGTGGGTAAGTCCTTGGAGGTCTGGTCAGCCTGGTCAATTCCTGTCAGTGCCTGGAGAGCTCCACGAGTTTCCAGGACTCGATCCTCCTCTTGAGGAGGTCCATGCCATGAGGACAGAGTTTCCCAGAAAGAGATGGCAGGAGAAATCAGGAGAGGTTGATTTTCATTTCAGAGTAATGCTTTGGCAAAATTCTCCTTCACAATGACTCTTTCTCATTCTGTCACCATCTTAAGTGGTAGCTGAATTGTACAATGGCTTATTTTTAACTTTTTTCCCTCCAAATCTGAGTCTATGGCTGAAGGAAGAATATGACTAGGAGACGTCCTTGTGAGCATAGCTAACATAGATGCTAGGCCCCAGCTGACATTCTTCAGTGTTTACCACCTAGAGCCTAGGCCTAGGTGATAGGACTGTTGAATATGATAATCTGTTCTAGTCTAACAACTTGTTTCCATAATAGCTGAGTCCATCATAGTGGCATCTTCTGATCAAGAAAGGGAAAAATCAGTGTAAAAGTGATGACATCTATAATTATTGAAAAACACCTTTTAAAAAGAGATGCTAAGAGCTGTATCTGTTGGCTTTCAAATTGCTTCCATCCCAGGGTATTGTCACTCCAGCGTAGCAGGTTTTGAGGCGGACTCAATTCCACTGTGGAAGGGAGAGATGATAACCGAATCGCATGGTGTGACTTGACCCAGGCTGCAGCCCTGAACGAGGGAGTGGAGAATTCTGGATAAGAACCAAAGTTACTACCATCAAAGGGAGGTTGGGGCTTTTAGGTAATGAGAAAACACCTGCTGATATGGATGGAGACGTCAAGGGAAGAAAATGATTTGGTTCCAAATTAAAAGGGCAGCTGGCTGGAATGCAAATTCAGACTACACTGAGATACCACTTCTCACCTATGGGATTGGTAAAATTTGACTACATAGTCTGATAGTGAGGCTGTGGGGCAAGTGCTACTTTGTACATTGCTAGTGGGAATGCAACACGACACAATACCCATAGAAGGAAATTTGGCAATATCTGGAAAAAGGACTTGTGGATTTACCCTTTGAGCCTGCAATACCATTTCAGGAAGATAATCCCAAAGATGCTGGCAAGATATGAAATGATATTTGCACTAGATTCTTTACTGAAGCATGGTTTCTAACTGCAGAAGTCTGGAAACAACCCAGATGTCCATCAGTGGGTTGATTGGTTGAAGAAACTGTAGTACATCCATACAATTAAGTAATTAAAGAAATAAATACAATACACAGAAATGAGAAAGATATATTGTCAGCCCTCCGTATCCACTGGTTCTGTAACTGCGGATTCAGCCAAACGCAGATCGAAAGGCCTACGATGGTTGCATCTGTACTGAACATGTACAGACTTTTATTTCCTTTCACTATTCTCTGAACAATACAGTATAACAACTATTTACATAGCATTTACACTGTATTAGATGTTATAAGTAATCTAGAGATGATTTAAAGCATATGAGACGGTGTAGATAGGTTATACGCAATACTACATTATTTAATATGAGAGATTTGAGCGTCTGTGGATTTTGGTATATCCTTTGGGGTCTTGGAACCAATCCCCATGGATACTGAGGTATGACTGTACTATTTCTGGATAAAGTGTTAAGAAGAGGAAGAATATAGCTAGTATTTTGCATAATGAATAAGGAGAGGTGCCAACATATCTTCACATGCACTTATAGTTTTTAAAAGAACCAACAGAATGATGTGGGGAAAACAAAAAGTGGGGAAAAGGATGGACACTGGACCTTTCTGAATAGATCTTGCTATATAGATCTGACTTTGGAACCAGGTGAATGTTTTATGTAACTAAATATTACACAGTAAAAATAAATTTAAAGTTAAAAAGTTCAGAGACACGATAAAACGTAATCCTAACTGTATGTCAGGTGGATGAAAAAAATCATGCAGAAAACAATCTCATATGACAGCATGGAAATTTAACTGCACTCACATTCCATGTGGGATATAAGGAGTAAGCATTTAAACATTTTTAAACTGCAGTTTTACTTTTAGTAATAACATCGGTATTGTTATTTCAAAACAATTATATAGTATACATATAGATATGTTGTAGGGTAAGGAAATAATTTCAGTAACGACATTAGGAAACCAGATTTTCAAGATAGCAATACAAAACAAGATCAATAAATCAAGTAAAAATTCTGTACCTTTTCATTTGAATTCAAAATATTTTATGAACCCACGCTTTATTTTTCTCTTTTTAGAAAATATGTTTTTCCTAGTTGCCTCAAATTGGAAACGTCCCAACGTCTCTCAACAGATGAATGGATACACAACATGGCGTATCCATACCCTGAAATACTCTTCTGTAACAAAAGGAATGAACTGCCAGCCACACAATGACACGGATGAATTTCAAAAACATTACAGTGAATTAAAGAAGTCAGGTATAAAAGACCACATTCTGTATAACTCCTTTCATATGATGTTCTAGAAGAGGCAAAATTCTGATAGAAAGTGGATGAGTGGTTGTCTGGGGTGGGGAGTGGGAAGGATTGAATGCAGAGAGGCACAAGTGACGTTTGTGAGTTGGTGGAAATGTTCTGTTTTTTAATGAGGGTGTGGGTTTCATGCAGGTATACATTTGTCAAAACTCAACAAACTTTATGTTTAAAACATGTGTAATGGTATATAAATTATACCTCAAGACATTTGTTTTAAACAGAGACAAGACAAGAAAAGCTCAGGGACAGGGGACTGGGCTAGGAGCTGGGCGTGCCAATCCTAAACTCTTGCTACACACACGAGAAGGGCATGTGTCCAGTACACAAGTGGGCAAGTGAGCAGGGAGTGCGGCCAAGAGTAACACGCACGCCCTGTCTGCCATCAAAGGTCAAGTCTGGAGAGTTCTCCAATTGCTTAAGAATGAGCAATCAGGAAAAAAAGCAACCCAAAGCAACAAAAGTGAGTTAAAAATATGCGTAAATAAGGGAAATGGAGTGTCATGTTAAAAACACATCTCTGAAAAAGGTTTCCTGCTGGAATTAAAAGATGAGAAAGCATCTGTTTACTGCGCAGGTGTTGGGGAGCCAAGGCTGCCCTAACCGGGATCAGGGCGTCTTGTGGGGAGAATGCACTGCCATGCCATTTGGCAGGATGAGCCACACATCAGAGCTTGTCTGGGTAGGGCTGTAAAGAGCTTTGATGACAAATTAAGTAGTGTGGGTTTTTATCTTGCAGGCACTGGATTTTTTTTTTTTTTTTTTAAGCTCAGGAGAGTAATGTGATCAGGCTGTTTTAGCCTTGTTTGTTTTTAATTGAGGAAGATTATCCTGGCTGTGGTGGGAAAGATGGTTTTGTTAAGGGAAAGATGGAGGCAAGCAGAACTATTGGGAGCTGTCTGGGTCTGGGTGAAAAATGATTTGGTTCCAAACTGAGACAGCGGCGGTGGGAATGGAAAAGACGAGATGGACTTGAGGGAAGTTTCTGACGTGGTAATGAAAGCAACTACTGGCCAATGCTCACATGTGTGGGAAGAGATAGGATGGGAGATGAGGGGAGGTACATGGAACGAGGAAGAGGGTAGGTGAAAAAATGACAGGAAAGCAAGTTTCTGACATTGGGACTCTAGGTTGATGGTGACTCCATCAAGAGAGACTAGAAATAAAGAGGAGACACAGGTTTGAAACGAAAAATAATGTATCCTGGTATAGAAACTTGAATCTGATTTGCTTGTGGGATACCCAGGAATTATAAACTAGTTGTTTTATATTAGACTTTTGCTAGTAATTCTGTTTAGGGAGATATTATTAGACTCATGTAAATCCAAATCTGTATTCCAATAAGCTGTTTCATAACAGACTTTTGCAGTTTTGCCAGAAAGTTCATTTTACTGTTCCGCATTTCAAGGATCATCTTAGTGTAACACGACTCCAGAGAGGGACTTAGCTTTTACATTTCTTAAATCTGCAGGTTTAAAATCTCAAATTCGACTACATAATTTAATCACTCCTAAAAAGTATTAGTGCTTACTATATGCAAGCCACTATACTAAGTGCTGTAAGAAATGCAGAGAAGTCTAAGAACTAGGCCTATGTGCAGAAATTCGTGATAAGCACCCAAGGAGCACCCTGCTGGGAGAAAGCAATAGGATGTGTGTCAAGTGTCCAGACTGGTAAGCAATCTAGGAGCTGAGTTTATACCTTGCATTGATTCAGAAAATGCCATGTGAAAGATGCTTCAGAACAAATGTTATCTACGTATAGGAGCAGATTCTGCAAAGAGAGTTTAGAACAGTGAGAACCACTCTCCGGAGCTCAAGCTGTTTGTTAAAGAGTTTGTTACCTAGACCCAGAATTGAATGGGCCTCCCTTTCTCTGCCTGTCCTCCGAATTCGTTCCATTGCTTTGCAAACAACTTCTGCTCTGCCTGGTGGAAGCTTTGCAGATATGGTAATTAAGTGACTAGTCAGGGAATATCCTTTCAGCTTTATGATATAGGACTCCTCTCTTAATTGGGAGGTGCTTATTCGGGAAATCCACTCCTTCAGGATGTGATCAGAGAACCGATTCAGCCCTAATGATATTTAATGGCAGTGGCTGGAATTTAATGGGGATGATAATTTCATGTAATTGGGGGGCCTTCAGATGAGTTAATGCACCTGAGTGGCATTGCATTTGGGTCTGTGTCTGAGTCAAACATGTGCTTCCTGACTGCATTTCCCCTTCTGCTCCTCTGCTGAAGATGAGAGATTCTGGAGAGCATGTGGAGTTTTTGGCAGCTCTGTGTTCCACATCACTGTGAGGAAAGATGTGTTCCACATCTCTTTCGAAGAAGGTGCCCAATACAGGTACTGTTTCTTAGAGAAGGCACCACTCTGATTCAGTCTCAGGCAAAGTTTTAGTCTAAATTTCTTTTTCTCTTTTAAAATTAAAAACCCTAAACCCATTTAAGTGAGTAATTCTTTAAAAGGGCCTACCATAGAGCTTGGCACATAAGTGTGGAATGAACCAATTTTAATTGGAGCTGCCACCTTGAGGTTAGAACGTTGTTGGACCATGCTGCTACTTTTGTAAATATCATGATGAATAACATGGTATAAAAAATCAAACAGGTGTACATCTAATTATACATGCATGTGAGAATCTGCTTTGGGAAATGCTGTCACAAACCGAAAGGAATTTGCCCTGTGAACGGAGGAAGAAGAGAAGTGATGCAGACATCAACATTCATTGGGCCCTGACGACGTACCACTCATGATACTAAGTGCTTGGCATGCATTGTCATCCCATTTGCTGGGCAAGATGGGCCTTAGGTAGAGTTCGGTGAAATCTCTGGAATAGTGTTATTGTTTAATAGCTGCTTATTCTCTTTTTCCTGTGAAGAGCTGTAAAACTCAAGTTTAGAAAATGGAGCTTTTACAAGGTATGAGGTCTCTGGATTAGACCTCAGGTCCTACCAGCTTCCCTCCCCACCCTTCAGTCCCCACGCTGTGCGTGGAACCAGCTCCTTCCAGGGGCTTAAATACAGCCAAACTGTCATTTCAGAATTCACTTAAAGGATCTAACTGACCCTCTGAGTCTACAAGCAAGCTCAGTAATCACATCTGTCGACAGGTCAATATTTTACATGGATGAAATACCCACGGCCGGGTGACTAAAGCTACTGCACGGAGGACCGTGGATGGCAGTTGGCTAGTGTTAATGCACTTTCACAGGTTAAAGACCCGGATGGAACACTAAATGATGCTAATGTCACTACAAATAATGCCTGGACTTGCTACTTGTCATCATGTGGTTTTTGGAGTTTCCTACTCCATGGCCTCATTAAACCAGAGATGAGCAAGACCCACTTGACAATCTAGGCTTTTCTGGGGCTTAGTGGAGACCACAGTACATTTTTCTGTGTTTCACACAGAAAGCACACTGTGTTTCAGAGTGTTTCTGCAAAACTTCCTTGGGAATCATCTAGTTTTTGATAAATGTGGGCACCTGCTGTCCCTGAGGGCCAGAGACTGAATGTTTGTGTCCCCCAAGTTCATACATTGAAACCTAACCCTCAGTGTGATGACATTTGGAGGTGGGGCCTTTAGGAAGGAGATTAGGTCATGAGGGTGGAGCCCTTGTGAAGGGCATTAGTGTACTTATTAAAGAGAGCCCAGAGAGCCACCTCACCCCATCTACTATGTGAGGGCACAGCGAAAAGACTGTGAACCAGGAAGAGGGTCCTCACCAGACACCGAATCTGCTGGTACCTTCCTCTTGGACTTCTCAGCCTCCAGAACTGTGAGAAGTAAATGTTTGCTGTTTCAGTCACCCAGTCCACAGTACTTTTGTTATAGCAGCCCAAACAATCCAAGATACTGAGTCTCTGATGATGATGATGATGATGGTGGTGGCGGTGATTTACTGCATGATCTTCTAGGGGGTGACAAGATTTGATTTAACCACTATATCTGCCCTTAAACTTGAAGTCTATTCAGGCAGGCAAGGCAAACGCACCAATGTTATCAGCACAGATACTCATAGAAACTGGCGACACAGGTAGAGGACTTTTACCTGCCCGGAGGCATGACTCACGAGGTGCTTGAAAGTACCCCCCATCCCGCATGTCCCACCTCATGTAGTTCACACGGCTGTAGTAGAGATTCTAACATTAAACTAATCTGATGTCTGACAGCACTTTAGGTCAAAACGTTCTCTTCATGTTGACAAACTAATTCTATTATAGATTCCCCAAGAATGGATCACAGGCCAGGGACATTTTAATGATAAGGCTAGGTTCAGGAAAAAGTTTTTACGTAAGGGTCAGTATAAATGCATAGTGTGAATAAGAATGTTCTGGAGCCCAGAAATAGGAGAAAGGGAAAACAAGAGCAGGAATGAAGGACGTAACATGTGGATGACATCTAACACTGACTTCATGATTTCTGCTCACTACGAGCTGCACTGAGCATTTCACATGGATTCTGCCACTTAGCCCTCACAGCAGTCTAATAAAATGAATACTATTCTTAACCTCATTTTACAGGTGAAGAAACTGAGGTACAGAGAGACTAAGTAATTTACTCAAGGACATCCTGCTGTTAAACACTAAAATCAGGGCTCATGTCAACAACCGCTGCACTACGCTGACTTTCCAATGTGAAGATGTGGAATATTTGAGAGAAAGGAACTCAGAAGGATGAGTTAAAGACACAGGAAGGTGAACATGGGAAAAGGTGACCTTTATTGAGATGAAGGCTCTCAAGAAGAGAATTAGAGAAAACGTCTGTTAAAGACAAGGTGTAGCACTGGACACATCACATAGCAGGAATGAGACCCACAGAGCAAGGGATGGGAGTCATGCTTGAACGTACCTGAGAGAAGAAGGGATTGGGATGGAGAAAGGCACAGACGGGCATGTAGCATGGATGGAAAGAAGTGGACAGGAAAACCTTAATTCAGATGGAATGAAAGAGGCATGATTACATCCAAAAGTGAGGGAAGAGTGTGTTACACTGCCCGTCATGAGGGATGGGGTATGAGAACACTTGCTGGTCGTGAAGCTCTGGGTCCCGGAGGACAGTTCTGAGATGTACTTTGGACCGGTGTGTGACCTCACAAGTCATCTCACCTCTGATGCTCACCTTACAGGTGGAGATGGAACCACCTGACTCTGAGATCCCTTCCTGTTAAAACTTTCATTTCCCTGCTTTCAAATTCTACCATTTTTATACTTTTTCTGTCACTTACGTTTCATAGTTTCCTCCTAAGTCTTGTTGACCTCATGAAAACAGAACTAAATGCAACGTTACGATAGAGTCTTTGTAGTTTTAAAATTTCTAACATTTCAAAGTGTAACCCAATACATTAGATTATAAGCACTTTTAAAACATGATATTAAGTGACTCTGAAAGGAAAATAGTGTTTTCTTCCCATGGGCATCCACAGGGGCACAATTTAACACTGTCCACTAAATCTGCTAGTTATGGGGGCCTCCAATGAAGCTGCTGTAAACTGGAGCCACTGCTGAAGCTTTATCTCGTTCCTCGGTCTTTGACTATAGAGTAGGCTTTGAGCTCCTCCATCTCTGGTGCCCAGGATGGGAAAGAAGTGAATTTGGCTCAGTTAAGAGAGCCATGTGTGTGTTATTTAAGCACTAAACTTCCAAGACCAAGGCACTTCCCCATGAATTAATGCCTGGTTGGAAATGTGATCGCTCGTGGGATAGCTGAGGGTCATGTGCTCTCCACTGGCCACTAACCTCCACGGAAAGCAAAAGTCTTTGCTTTTATAAACAGCAGACAAATGCATGGCAGTATACAGGAAGGAGGGTGTAATTTGGGATCTATATCATATTTTTAATAAGGAATAAAGCTGAGGATATTTTTAAACCTCTTTTAGTATTATATTCAGCATAATTCCCTGTAGAGGAAGGCAGTTTCATAAACTTTTCTGTAACAGCCACAATAAAATGTGCAGGGTCCAGACACAGTCATTCCACAGCCATCTAAGCTGTGCCTCACTGAGGAGTCCTGAGCCCCAGGGCACCAACATTTCTGGCCTCTGCTTCCAGGAAGCCACTGGTATAGCAGGGTGATGGTGGATTCTAAACTGGTTTCTTTTGGAAAGCGCCCTGAGGTGTGTGCTCATTCATGGACCAGCTGGGAATTGGGACTGCATTTGGGGAGCTCCAGAGGTTCCCAGGCTGACCTTGAACTTGTCAGCCCTCATCAAAGGGATCAGAAGGGATCTAAACTTTCAGGGTAAATCCAAAATGGTTTGCGTCTTTGGAAGCTTATTCAAACCTGAGGCAATTCCCTAATCTTAGAACCACTGTTACTGCCTCAAATGGAAACCAACATCTCCTTCTCTATCCCAGGCAGTGAGCAAAGAGAAGAACACCCTTCACATCACACTCTCTGTTTCCTAATAGTGACTATATATTATAAAAGACAACCATAAAAATGGTGACATCAACAGTAGCAAGTCTCTCTTCAAAACATCCACAAATACTCCTGCCCTTTGAAAACTCTGCATTTTGGTCACTCACTGTGACAAAGTGAGACACGAGGTCCTGCAAAAGATGCAAAGACCAATAAACAATCCAGCAATTCAGCAATATCTGTAAGGAGACACATAAATAGTCATCTCAACTTGATGTCATAGAACATCAAGAAATCTCATAAAAGGAAATAGCAAAACTCTACATGTCTGCCTGGGTTCATTGCCATGCTACTAATAAATTAGCATAAGATTGGACAAGACAAAAATATTGAAAATAAGAAAGTGGGAGATGGTTGATTCCCAGTGGACCTCCTTGAAATGAGAATGAATGGATTTAGGAGGCACTTACTCTCCTCATGGCTTGTCCTATTTCTGTCCAAATTAGTGTCCACTGTTTGTGGGACTATCGTGTTTTTAAAAGTTCTGAGCAGTCTTAGTCAAACATGGAGCAATCGTTATATAATTATAACCACGTGTAATATGTTTAGTAAGACGGGCGTGAGGTTAATGCGGAGCAAACACAAAGGAGGTGGGGGGGTGGGTGTTGGGCAAAAATGAATCAAACAAAAAAGAGAAATTTACAAAGTGAAAGGGCAGAGAGTTATAAACTGTCCAATGTGATATTGAGAGCTAGTCCCTCACGTTTGGTATCAGAAATCACAGGAGAGAAGGCACAAGGCCCTCATGCTCCACCAAGCAGGAGGGGACTCCTGGGTCATCCTCCCGAACCCAAGGTCGTAGCTGAGTCTGACCCTACTCTTCTGTGCCCTCTCGGGGTCTGGTGATGGTCGATCGCCAGAGACTGTCCAAGAAGAGCTTAGCTCTTTACATCTGCTATCCGTCTACCCTCCTAAAGGGCCTACAAACACAGGGATTTGAGAACTACGCTATCCTCAGAGGCCTTCTGTGTGTACTTTGAGTTTCCTTGACCTCAGGTAGATTCAGAAGGAAACTAGGAATTAGTCCTTGACTGGACCAAGGGTTCTTATACAGGAATTATGATGACTGTGTTGTGACATGAAGAAGCTTGGGAGATAAAGATAAACAAACAAATTAGAATGTAACAGTGCATGTGGGCTGTGTGTTAGGTGATCAGAGCCACATAACAAACGAGCACAAACTACCAGGAATAGAAGGCAATTCTAGAGTGGTAGGAGGATGAGAGTCTCCCTTCCTTTCTTTTCAAAGTTTTATTTAAAGGAATTAAATAATTTTTCTTAAATATGAAATAGAAGGCAAGATTCCCTTTCTCAATGAGCTTTCAGTCTAGGCCAGTGTTTTGCAATGCTGTTTTCTTTTTTTTAATTGTGCCTCTAAGGAGCCTTTTTAGACATTTTTTAAAAAACTGATCCCCCTCTTTGTGTTAGGCTGTTGGGCTGCTATAACAAAATCCCACAGATGGGGGTGTTTATCAACAGGAGACATTTATTGCTCACAGTTCTGGAGGCCAGAAGTGTGAGATCAAGGCCAGCACAGTTGAGTGAGGGACATACTCCTGGTTCATAGACGGCTATCTTCCCGTTATGTCCTCATGTGGTGGAAGAAGGGAGGGAGTTCTCTGGGTCTCTTTCATAAGGGCACTAATGCCATTCATGTGGGATCCACCCTCATGGCCTCATCACCTCCCAAAGGCCCCACCTCCTAATACCATCATCTTTGGGGGTTATGATTTCTACATATGAATTTTGAGGGGACACAAACATTCAGACCATAGCAACCCTCCATGAAATTTTAATATCACAGGGATAAGTCTATGTACTGTGTGCAGATCTGTGCTTTAGACATAAAAACAGGAACATGTTTTTGCTCCCAACCCCCAAGAACCATTTGTAGACCCCTTGAGAGTCTAGAAAGCAGTGTCCAAATGGGCATCTGAGACAGGGGCACACCTGACAGAGGTGATGCACAGTAATAAACATCATGGAATGGAGAAACAGGGCCACAGCGGACGCATGGAAGAGGGAAAGGAGGAAACTTACTGGGTCAAGCTTGAACTTTCAGTCTTCAGTTCAAAGTTCAAATCTAGAACCCAGTGAGAAATATCAGTGGCTCTGATACAAATTTTATGCCAGCCAGAAGAAATACCCTCACTAAAAACAAAGAGAAGTTCCTGTCAATGAAACATTAAAGTACACTGACAGAGGGGCTGGCCCCGTGGCCGAGTGGTTAAGTTCGCGCACACCGCTGCAGGCGGCCCAGTGTTTCGTGAGTTCGAATCCTGGGCGCGGACATGGCACTGCTCATCAAACCATGCTGAGGCGGCGTCCCACATGCCACAACTAGAAGGACCCACAACGAAGAATATACAACTATGTACCGGGCGGCTTTGGGGAGAAAAAGGAAAAAAATAAAATCTTTAAAAAAAATAAATTAATTAAAAAATAAAGTACACTGGCAGAAAACAACCAGCCAAGGTGCTCACCCATCCTCTTTGCCACACCCTGAGTCTGTGAATGTTATGACTGTACACCAGGCCATGGATGTCACTTCATCTTTGATATCTAACAAGGGACGCTCCACCCAGAAATAATTATTGACCTTTCATGTCTCGCGACAGTATATCCAGACTAATTACACCGCACATTTGTGGACTCTTTCATCCTTTCATTTTTAGCCAGTTTGAAAATGAGGCCCC
Source organism: Equus quagga (assembly GCF_021613505.1). NCBI lineage: Eukaryota > Metazoa > Chordata > Mammalia > Perissodactyla > Equidae > Equus > Equus quagga. Next base: position 31,394,537 of record NC_060287.1, on the reverse strand, counting down.
AAGGGTGTGAGCTGATCCACAAAAGAGGAGAAAATATTAATCTTTCTGACTCTTCCAACATTTACTTCTTTTTCTTATGAGGAGGATTTTTGGCTTTGCCTTTCGTTGATGTTCTCTTTTCTGCTTGAGAACTGTCGAGGTGTAATGGGACTACCGAGCAAGATTTTGCAAGTCTTGTCTTGTGAGTGTTGACAGAATTTAATGAATTTATTAGATGGAACCAACTCCTGTCAGGAAGCAAATCTAATTGGATGGTGTTGGAATAGAATAGACACATTCTGAATAATGAATGCACTGTATGTATATTTTTTTTAAGCAATAAGAACCCCAAGATATTTCTGCAACACAGCTTTTGGATTGATTTTCCTTATGCTTTCTAGGGTTTTCAGAGATTTTAAGAAGCTATCTTCTGCTCCTAAAACATTTGCCAAACGTAATTCCCCTCTTGCCAATCTAATGCGTTAAATCACATCCCCTCAACTTTGCTGGGGAGAACATACACTGAAAACTGGAACATATTTTTTATGCTTTAAATAAATTGATCCCAGAATTTCTTATTCTGATTCTATTTCTAGCATCAATTTTTTTTCAAGGTTGAGTTTGCTGATTTTATCCAAATTGTGGAATATGGAGGAAAGGAAATTAGGCATGTCCAAGTCAATGAGAAATATCTAAAACAGAGAAAGAACAGCATGAACAAAATTCTCTCTCCTTGGAGCCTGGCCAGGATTAAAGAGGCAAGTGTCTCTAAAGTAGATTCGATCTTTCTTTTTGCAGGGGAACAGGGTGCCCAAACTTAAGCTATAATGACCTTCATGACATAATTCATAGCATGGTTTTGGAAACGCCTGTCCACTCCAGTCGAGTAGAGATTTTATTAATTAAATCCATGCATGGACAAAGGCAGCATTCAGGCAGGTATTATATTACTGCTTATATTAGAGATTAAGTGTCCATAATCTCTTTTAAAAGTTTGTTTCTTTGTTTGTTTTGTATTTTCAACAATCAAGAGGCAATTCAGTGCAATTGGTGGTGGCTTAGAAGTAGATGGACTGGGGTGTGTATAAGTCGGTGGCTGGCATCAATTTTGGAGATGTCCACCAGGAGATGACTAGATGGCGTCTTGGTGACTGCCAGGTGGGAGGACTAGCCAGGCACCAGGTTATGTTAAATAAAGACCCCTGAGACTTCTAGGGGTGGTTGTGGGGAAAAGTGTACTCAGAAGGGAGTTTGATAGATGTTTCAAATGTATGTACATGGCGCTATTCTTGATGGAGTCATAATATATTGAGAAAAGAACCTAGATAATCTTCTAGTGAGATGAATGTTTCACCAAATCACATTAGAAGTTCCTAAAAAACTCATCACAATTGAAAAATCTTTTGTTCAATGGTAAGAATAAGGCTGAATTCATCATGTGCTGTCTTAAGTCTGGTAGCTCCGTAGTGATCAGGTCTTGTCTCGGGGAAAAGGTACTGATTTAGAGACCTTATAAATTCACACCAGAGGCGAGCATATGAAGTGCCATGATAAAGTCACATGCACATGTTACTCCTCCACCAGCTGTGAGCTCTTTTAATTCAGGGGCCGTGCTTATTCACCTTCGGGACTTAAGAATTGGATAAACCATCGTGTCTGGTGTGTGCTGTGGAATGAACTCTCGAATTTTAGTATAAGACCTTACATTTATTTTGTCATTCAACGTGTTGTGAGCTTTTATCTTCTTGATTCTTCTACTGAGGTGTCCCTCTCAAATCTTTTACCTGGAAGTGTGATTAGCATGTCTTGTGTATTTTCGTCTATGTTGATAGTCAATATTTAAATGAATAATGACTGTTACATATTTATAAATTTCTGATAAATGCAACACCCTTGTCTTTGACAAGGCTACCAAATACAAATAATGAAACAGAAATTACTCGAAAGCATTCTAGTAGAATACTAGAAACATTCATACATTTGTTCACCAAACAGATATTTATTGAGGACTTAACATATGCCAGGGACGGTGATCAAGAGCAGATGTGACCCTCCCCTCCTGGAATCTAGCAAAGGAGACAAGTGTGAGTCAAAGGACAGACTACATGAGTAAAGGTAGAATTAGAACTTTGATGGTTGCTGACACAGGGCAAGGCCTGTTGTAACAGGGGACGTAGTTAAATCAGGAGGTCGGGGAAGACTCTCCCAAGGAAGTGGTGATTAAACTCGTTCTAAGGGAAGGGGAGTCTTCGTAAGGAGGTTTGTTGGGGCCACAGTTGAAGGCAGGATAGCACAGAAGGAGAGAGTTCCAAATGGAGAAAGGAAAAGAAAAGACTTGTGCAAGAGGAAAGTGGAGAGGTGAGATGAGACCAGGCTGTCCAGGTCTTTTCAGGGAACTGCAAGGATTGGGGTCTTTATCCTAAAGACAATGACAAATCGGTATTTTAGGAAGGGTTGTTGTGAAGAGATCAGATCTGCATAAATGAAAACCCTGCTGTCTCCTTGGAGAACTGGTTGGAAGGCTTGATGAAGAGTCGGGCAAGAGGCGGTGGCAGCTTGGGCTGGTGCAGAGGGAAGTTGACCAACATGACAGGTACTGAAGAATTCTTTATTGGGATAGAATTCAGATAAGTGATGAAAAATGGGTTTTCCCCTTAAGCATTTTGACCTACGTTGACACATTCTAGAATTTATAATTTAAGGACTAAAATTGTAGACAGTGCCATGTTGTGAAAAGAGCTGACCCGGAGTTACCAAGGTTCCTGGTCCGGTCAGGCTGCTCTTTACCTGCGTGCCCTTGGGGGAGTCACTTCATCTCTCTGGGCCTTTATTTCTTCCTCCAATGAAAGAAGGACAGTTTCTCTCCAAGGTCCCTTTCAAACCTAAGACCCTCAGATGGATTATGTGGTTTCCTTTTGCACCTTCTCAAATTACTCAGACTTTCTGATTTCCTTCCACTCTATCCCATGCCAGCCATGCCAGGCTAAGTGTTGGGGCAGTTTTTCAGCTTCTAAACTTGAAGATTTTAAAATGTAACAGCTTTGCCTGTAGTAACATTAAAAAGAGGGCATGAGTGGCATTTTGGGTCTTACCCTAAGTTCTGTGTGAACTTCAGCTTCACTAGACACAGAACAGAGTTTCCTGGGACAGAAATATGAAACAAAGGCAACTTGTATACTTATATGTGCCAAAAGATACATACAAGAATGGTCAAAGGGGTGCTATTTGTAAATGTCAAAAACTAGATTAGTAGTGAAATGTGTAAATAAATTGTGGCATGTCTATACAATGGAATACTATGTGAAAATGAACATGACTGAATTACTACTACATGCAACATCATTGGTGAAGGTCACAAGCAATGTTGAGCAAAAGAATCCCACACAAAAGGGTGAGTTCTGGATGATTCTATTTGTATGAAGTTCAGAGACAGGGATTGCTCATGCGTGGTGACCGATAAGGATAGTGGTTACATCCAGGAGAAAGCAGTAGCCCTCGTGGTGGTGGTGGTGGGGGGGGGCATCCCAGGGGTGCTCCTGGGGTGCTGGGAATATATCATCTCCTGATCGGCGGGGGTGGCGGGGGTTACATGAGTGTGTTCGCCTTGAGAAAGTTCATCAAGCTAGTAACTTAGGATTTTTGCACTGTTCTGTATGTGCCTTTACTTCAATAAAAACATTTTTTTATGAAAGTGAAGGATTCAGTTCTCACCAATGCCCAGTCAAAACAGGAGTTCCCTCAATGAGGAATATACTCAACAATGAAGCATACAGTTATAAACCTCCCTAGAGGTATGTCAGGCATTTCATTAATAAAAGCATCGTGTTATTTCTTTGCATTTTGTGCTATTTCCAGCATTTGTCAGCTTTTCTACATTCATGATATATAGGAATGTCTTATTCACTTAAATAAATATTCACTTTCATATCAACAGAACCCCTTAAAAAAGGGAAAAATACAAAATATATTTAGAATATAGATATAGAGAAGGCTGACACGATGAAACGATCAAAGGTCCTCTTAATCAATGGCACGGGCTGTTCAGACATGGAGCTGGAGACCTAATTACCTGAGTCACCCGCACCTACAGAGAGTATGACGTTGCAGTCAAAGCAAACGCCTGAGGCCTGCAGCCCACCTCTCAGCTGAGTTATGTTCAGCCTCCTTGGAGGGAGGGAACGAGGCTGCAGAGAACATTCTGCACATTGGGGTCATCATTCTGTTTCTCCTGGGTTCTCGTTTCATTTCCCATGGTTGTGCAAACACATTAAGCAAAACCCTGCCAAAAGTGGACACTCAAGAATTGTTGCCACTGTACTTATGGTTTTGCAGTTTCAAAACTGCAATCCCAACAGGCTTTAATAAGGAGATAAGGGATGTCTCGAATGTATTTGCGGGAACTCTGCAAGAGGGAGCACTGGGCACGCTCTGTGCTGCCCAGCGGTTCTCAGCCATGTCTGCCTGTCAGAATTGCCTCGGGAGTTCTAACCAACACGGATGGCTGGGTCCCGCTCCCAGAGAGTCTGAGTGAATTGGTTTGGGGGTGTGTCCTGGGTATCAGGATTTTTCTTTTTCTTTTTTTGAGTAAGATTAGCGCTGAGCTAACATCCGCACCCATCGTCCTCTATTTTATATGTGGGATGCCTGCCACAGCATGGCTTGATAAGTGGTGTGTACATCCATGCCTGGGATCCAAACTGGCAAACCCGGGGCCTCAGAAGCGGAGCTTGTGAACTTAACCATTATGCTACCCAGCTGGCCCCTGAGCGTCAGGATTTTTAAAAGTTCCCCAAGTGATGTCACAGGCAACCAGGCCTGAGAACTACGGCTCTAACCGGTCTTCTTCCTGTTTCCCCAAGTACCGTGCTGAAGCCCACTCTCTCCTCCAGGCTGACCCCACCCTGGGGGACAGTGTTACATGTCTTTTCCCAACTTGGTTCAGTGACATCACCTTGGTAGCCTGAGGTTGGCCATGGTGGGAGTATTTACACCATGGAGATCCACAAACCCTACAAATCAGGCCTCCCCGCCACCACCCTGCAGAGAACTGGTTGTTAAACATTTACAAGCACCTCACTGACTGCTCTTTATTCTAACCTGATTTGGGGTGTATTAAGGGAGGAACAATGAAATTTATTTCTCCTTGCAAAGGTCAGGGTGTCTACATAAAGATGCCACGTGAAATCGAGGCTGCATCTCAGTTCTTCATCACTGACCTACTTGAACAGTTTAGCAAGCAAGGGCAATTCATAAAGTGTACTTTCAAGATACAATCAGAAATTGGGGGAAAGGGTTTGCCTACCATAGAGATCTCAAAGTGAGTCTTCTTCTAACGTGCTGAGAAGCCTTTTCTCATTTCTTCTCTTCTCTCATGTCTTTCCTTTTAGTTTTTCTACATTTGTCCAAAAGACGTCAAACAGTTGAAAGGAAAAGTCTTTATAGAGCAGGCTTTCTGTTTTCCTTCTGCAGGATACAAAGGAATCTTGGCCTGGGGGGGTCAAAGGGCGTTCAGAGGTTGTGCTGTCCAAGAGGCTGTCTGTAGGATCTACGTTCTACAGATTCTTCTGTCCTGCTCCTCAAAGGGGGTTCTTGGGGGCTGATGTTGCACTCAACCCCAGAGGCAGGAGAGTCAGAGGGAGGGTCCCAGAGCTGTTAGGGAGCCTTCCCTCCCCCCACCGTCCCCAGCTCAGCCAGAGCAGGGCAGGTGGGGATGGCAACAGACAGAGTTATCCTCGTCTCTGGGCAATCTGCACCTTTGTGTAGGATGGCTCAGCCTCTTCCCTCTTACCTGTCCTTTAGAGGGAGGGCCCTGATCTTGAGCCAGCCCATGGGTACTCCATGGGAGGAAAAAGCTCCGAAGAAGGTGACCACGGCCCAGAGATTCCTACAGCTTCAGTAGCAGCTGCAGAGACCACTTCCAACTATTCAAAACCCAGAGAGGGTGGTGACAGGTAGGAGATGTCCAATAGGACTTGTTTACCCTTGGGACAGGCTCTTCGGTCTTGCATCAGTGGGGAGCAACTCCATCAAATTCACGCCTTAGGTTCATGGTTCATTGTCTTCCTACGTCTTACACTTGATGTCTTAAAAGCATGTACTTAAGCCGAAGACCGAATCTGGCATAGTAGGGTGACCAACCATGCCTGTTTGCCCAGGACTCAGAATGTTCTAGAACATGAGACTTTTAGTACTAAAACCAGGATAGTCCTGGGCAAACCTGGACAAGTAGGTCAGCCCATAGTTAAATTTCAAGTCAGAGAGTTATATACAGTAGTAAACAAGACCCCTCAAACACACCAATGAGGGCCACGGGACCTTGGTTGTCATTGCTACATTCTCCATCTGAGTTATCTTATAGCAAAGACCTTTCTGAAAGCTTGGAATTCCACAAATTGAGAAGATTTCTTAGCCAATGGACATTAGAACTCTAAATGACGTCCATATGATAGACTATAATTGCTTTGAAAAAAACAAAGTGTTTGAGAATAAGGCAAAATAAAAATAAGCAAACAAATGAGGACAGCAGCAAAGCATGATTATAGTCAAAAAGCCTAGAAAGGATGACATGGAGCTTCTAAGTTCTCACATTGCCTAACTTGAAACGTATGATTAATAGTAATGGATTACCACGATGTATCTGTGTTCATTAAAGTGAAGGAGACCGGATAACTCACACACGATGAGTACTTTATTTATGAATGATTAAAATATTTCACAGCCATCTATCACTGTAAGCTCGAATACTCGAGTGTAGTTAAAAATCAATTCACAGTAAAAGTAGAAGGAGAGGTGGCTGGGAGAGGAAAACGCTTTCTCTCCTGCCTCCGGGTTTGGTTTCCGAGTTAGACACGGTTCTGCGGGAGAGCCTGGTTTGGTTCTTTGCTCCAGCAGCCTGGTTTAGTTGGGATTCAAAGGCAAGCTGTGTAATAACAAACCCCGACAGGCTTTAATAAAGAGATATACCGTGTCTTGGATGTATCTGAGGGAACTGCGATGCTTGTGGTTTTGTATATGGTTATGGTAAATAACCAGCCCGCTCATTGTTGTGGTCTGGCCTTTGCTGCGAGCACTGGACCACTGGAGACCCATTTAACCTAAATCACCCTCACCTACAAGAGAGCCTTGCATAGCAATCAAAACAAGCAGGCAGGGGCAGGGGCCCCAGGCCTGCAGCCCACCTCTCAGCTGAGTTACCCTTACTTGCCCCCCCAGGAAAAAGGATTTCTTTTTTTCCTTTGTTGTGAGTTCACAAGCCCGAGGCAGCAGAGAACTTTCTGTGCTCTGGGGTTGTCACTCTGCCTCTCCCTTTCCCCATGACTGATTCTTCGAGAGCATCTCGGTAAATGAGCCCAAGTGGGAGGAGAAGATGACTGCAGAGTCCTGAGCAGTGCTCGCTGCCCTCGTGGGGGATAGCAGCCTTCACGTCCTGACAGGAGGCGCTCAACCCGAACCAGAGCTGCAGGCACGAGAAAGCCCTGTCCCTGTCTCAAATTAGAGCTTGAGTACCCGGCTTCAGACCTCAATATGCATGTATTTCTTTTCCCCTCTTTCAACTGGCTAGTGTCTTATGCTTTTAACTGCTCCTGTGTATAGAAGAACCTAAGAAGAAAGTGGCATTTTTGGACATCAGCATCCATAGAGGGAGATTTCGAAGCCGTGAGGAACGATCACTTTGGAGCAAATGCGAAAGCTCATTGTCTTGGTCCAGCTCTAGTATAAAGAAAGTGTTTGCTGCTTTGAGCAGCTGGGGACTAGGACTCATCTGATGCCTGCCTGCCAGGCGGATGTAGAGGTCTGTGACTCCATACTGGAAAGACAGGGCTTTTCTTAGACTACACAAAATCCTCTATCAAACCAAATGTGAAGATCATATGAATGCATTTTCCCCAACCCTCAGAAATGAGCAATTCTTAGATTTAAAAAGGCAAGGGAGGCATTTTTCCTTCAAGCCCTTGGCTGCATTTTTGCTGTCCCTCGTTAAGCAAAGGTGAGATGTTTTGATATTACAATAGAATATGATACGCTCAAAGACAGCTTCCCAGCCCTCACCCCCTGACGTCCACTGGGAGAGATGCCTTTCCCAACATCACAGTAGACTAAAGGCATTTTCCAAGTGTCTGAGTACTGCTTGTAAAGAACCATTGTGTTGTGCCGTATTCTGCTATTGGGACTAGATTTGACAATTGGGGGCACAAGGAAGGGTCTATAGAAACACCAGGCTTTCTCTTCACCTAATGCATCTAACACTCACCAGATGCCCATTCTTAGAGCCTTTTCACCCGCCCGCCCACTTTCACACATCCACAGAGCACTACAAGGAGGAGTGGGTTATGATGTCACCAAGCCAATGCTGCTGGAAGAGCTCTTTAGTTCTCTGCTACCTCTGCCCAAGGACAAGAAAGAAGGAGATGTCTCTGAAGACCAGGACCCCTCTATCCTACACTTCGTCGCATTATTATTTTCCCTGTTCCAGCAATGTTGCTTTAAAAGAAACTTAAAAAAATCCCCCAAACTATACATAATCCAGGGCACACTGTTGTTTTTGTTGGTCAACAAATCTCAGAGGAACAACACAGACCCCACTGAGGGAGTCACAGAGAATCTTGTCTTAACTCAGATTCAAAGCATTTAAAACTTCCCTGCACCTTTCGGCTTCCCGCAGGCATCCCTTTCTGATTCATTTCCAGGTCTGATCACTACTTGGCCCTTTGGTCTACAGGGCAGAAAGGCCCTTTGTTTGATGTTTGATGACCTCTGGACACATCTGCCACCCCGTCAGCCTCCTGACTCAGCAACCCAGTGGATGTCCCCAGGCACTGCTTTCAAAAGTCCCATTTTCTTTCTCCTGTCTGCCATACCCTAAGGCCCAGGCTTTGAATTCAGAATCTGTGTCCTGGGACTCTAGGTCTGGGATGTGAGCCCATTGAGCAAATTGTGCCCTTGGACCTAGAAACATTGTTCTTTATTGCTTTCTCATTACCTTCCTCTGCTCACCTTCAGCTCTTTAGAACACCAAACCCCTCCCCTTAATATAAGCATCAGTGCAATTGCCTCAAAAGCAAGGACCTGTCCCCTCCCTCCACCTATCTTACAGATATCCCTTTACGGATCCAAACTCTAGGGTTCATAATGTATTTTTTTCTCTCCACATTGAAAGTCTTAGCCCTGGAGGTTTCCGGTTATCTTTTCTTGAAACACTTCTTGTATTGGTTTGCTGCTGTAACAAAGTACCAGGGACCGGAAGGCTCAAACAACAGACATTTATTTTCTGATAGTCTTGGAGGCTAGAAGTCCAAGATCAAGGCATTTGCAGGGTGTCTTTCATTCTGAGGCCCCTTGGCTTGTAGATGGCCGTCTTCTCCCTATGTCTTCACACGGTCTTCCCTCTGTGCAGCCTCCCGGGAGACTCCCAATTGGACAGCCAGTGATCAATTCATGGGTTTAAGGGAGTCCTTGTACTCGGATCTGTGCCAATAACATGGAGATGGGGGCATCTTAGGAGAGAGAAGACTCCGAAAGGAAGGGCTGATAGTAGTTTACTGAACTGATTCAAACTCATGGGGAACAGTATTTTACGTGGTCCCTCTAGTGACTGATGCAGGCATAGCCTGTGGGACTTCTGGTATACCCAGGGCAGGAGCGTTCATAGAAGACGTAAAGGGAAGGACGGGGCTCCTCTGGGAGGTTTCCCTGTTGGTGGGAGGGAAGGTTAGTAAGCACAAGTTCTTAGAATAGCATTTAGGAATACGATGCTTTGAGCTAAATAACAAAATCCACATTACAAAAAAAAAAAAAAACACCAAAACCTCTATTTGCTTTATTTAATCTACAGAGAGATTTTTCACTTGATAACTGATTGTTTATCAATGTGCCGGTGTGTTTTGACAAAAAGGCAAAAAGTCCTAACAAGTTGCAATATGAATGCATCCAAAGAAGTAATGGAGGATTAGCTGCGTCTGTTCTTGGCAAGATTTTCTAATAGAGGTACATTAAAATTAGCTTAACTAGCCAACCAAACAAGTTCACTAAATTTGGTAACCTGCATACTTACGGTGGAATATCATGCATCCACTAAAAGGACGTCCTAAAAAGTTATGCAATCATATGAAAATTTGTTCCCAGTATAAGTAAAAACAGCAAGTTCAAAAAGTGTATGTTGTATAAATCAATGTTATAAATAAATGCGTTCATAGAAAAGGCCAGGAAAATTTATACAAATATTAAGTGATTAGTCTATCAGTGGATCATTTGAGTTTTCTTCCTAATCCTACAAAGAATCATGAAAGAATAAATCTAAACAGTAAGGGAAACAAAATTTTCAAGGTCTTAAATGTTTTTTGATAGTGGCTACCATCAACGGCAAATAAATCAGATGTGGCGATTTAGTGCAGCCCATGAATTCTCAATGGGGCTGATATTCACCCCAAAAGGGAGAAAATTGGTTCTTAGGGAGCAAAGAAATCCAAGCTATTACAATGGTTTGTGACCCTCCAAAGTACCACCGTGCATAACCAGATATGCAGCATATCTGTCACAACAAAATTTCAAGGAGAAAGGCAATTAGGAAAAAGAAAAGTCTAAAAAGGGTCCTTTTGGGGGATGATAGTGGAAAACAAGATTGAGAACATTGCCCAGGCATGGCCAAACTTTTTTAGGAATATGGTTGGTAAAGTGAGGTACAGATATGTTGGGATTTTTTCTACTCTTAAGTAGACTAAAGTAATTGGAAAACCAAGTAAATAATTTTTTATAACAGCCTCCCTTGGGCCAAGTGTCCCAAGCTGAATGTGTGATAGCATGTTATCCTCTGGTCCCGCCAATGGTCTTCAAATTCCGGGGACACCAAGGTGGGTTCAGGCTGTGGTCTTCCCTGTAGCTGACACACAGGACCAGGGCTGCAAGCCCCTAGCTCTGTCCTTTTCAGAAAGCTCTTACAAATACAAAGCAGTCGCTTCATCTCATCAACACTCCCAGGAAACACAGAAGTGTATTAAAAAGAATGTTGCGTGCCCTGTTGGAAACATCCAGTCGAAGAGCATCTCTGATAGACATCTCTGAGCAGAATGCTGTCCTGGGGCTCTGCCAGTGGCGCCTGGCTGTCTCATTGCCAAGGCATCAATTGAGTGATAATTGCAGGATCCTATTTTGAACAACACGACAGCAGAGCCTGATAAAGTTTGTAACTACTTAGATAGAAATCTGAGAACTCTAAACAATTTATTTACAAAGAAAGGCACAGATAGGTTTTAACTACCTCATAAATCGGCTCTCCTCGACCGCAAGGACAGCAGATACATGGTTCTTGGGGGAATCAGCTAGGCCTGGGTGAGGATTATTCCCTCAGATGGGCCTTCCCTGGTGTATGGCTTTCATAATTACCAGACTGGGCCAAGCAGTTAGTACTAAACTGAACAAGGAGAGATCTGTGGCTGCACTTCGAGAGTGGGATGAGAGTTCCTTGGGAATACTCAAGATGAGCCAGTGAAACATCCTGAGCAGGGAAACTGGGTGAGTCCCAGAAAATCCCTACACCAGGAATCCTCAACCTCGGCACTATTGACATCAGGGGCTGGATCTTCTTTGATGTGAAGGCAGTCCTGTTCATCGTAAGATGTTTAGCAGCATCTCTGGTACCCACTAGATGCCAGTAGCATCCTCCTTCTCTCAGTTATGACAACCAAAGATGTTTCCAGACGTTGTCTATAGCCCCTGGGATGGGGTCAAAATCTATCCCCCTCCTTTGAGAACCACTGCCTTAGGCAATGACATTCCTTGGGGCTTTCACTGTATTTTTTCAGGGGTTAATTTCTTTTTTCTAAGTGCAGATTGATATTCGGATATCATTGCCTTCTCTCCTCTCAGCCCTTTCTGAGTGCCCCGCTATACGGTTACATATTGGCTAATTCTTCCATCTTTAACCTGAAGCTTTGAAAGGAAACAGCTTTTATCTTCTCTGTTACACAGAGGGGGGTGGGATGGGTTTGAATATCTATTGCTTTGCATGCAAATTTTAATCCTTTAATCACCTTCCCACAGTTTAGGAGGAGATGCTGACAATCCATCAGTTCTTCGTGACCTTAGGTCTGTAAACAGACTGGAGGAAACCTAGAAAGGTCATTTCCTTCTCCCTAGCCATAATTTCCAGGTTTTAGTGCAAGATAATTTCAGAGTTTTCTCAGTCTTTTCGTTCACAGGAAGCAGGAGTATGTTCCCATCGACACTTCAGTCCGCCCTGCCTGGGTCCGTGATGTGAACGACCTTTTTCACTTATTTACAATTTGTGTATTGTTCTCCATGCTCAAATTTCTTCTTTGTCCTGAGAAAAATAATGAGAGTTTGTGGGAAGCCTTTATTTGATGCCAATTTTCCTTATTTTTTAGGCAGGGTGAAATAAAAACCTCAGTATTTTGGCCAGATCTACAGTAGAATAAAGCAAAAGGGCACTTTTATTTTGAGCAGCAGTCATTAAAAGGAACTCAGACAATTGCTTTTCCTCCGCGAGCTCCTAATTGTCTAATGACAAAGGAGAATGTGGTCTCCATCCATGTGCTGTTAGGTCTATGATTTGTGCAAGGTCCGTTTCCAAAGCAGCTTCTTATCTGGCGGAGATGGCTTTGCGTGTTGACTCCACTCACTGTTGACACGGTGCCATAAATTATATGGCTCCAGTTTTTTCTTGTAGTCTAATCATTTCTCTGGGAAAAACAGTGTCCTGCTGGCTCTTGCCCTTCATAGAATGTGTAAAAACACTTGCCAAATTCCAGCGTGATGGGAGGACACTAAGCGTTTCCATTCATGTCAGACGAAGCATCTTACATCACTCAAAGCTGTCATCCAATATTCAATCTCTAAACAAAAGAGTTCCAGAATGTCAGAAAGTAAGGTCATAATAGCAAATATAGGCTGAAATGTAAAACTGCAATCATTGAACATACCCTACTGAGACAAAAAATGACCGTGACAACATTCCTCCACCTTCAGAATTATGAGGTATGAGAGATGGCCAGGGCCTAAAGAATCACTTATCCACCCTCATTGTTTTTCAGATCAAGAAACTGATGCTGAAAGAGGAGAAAGGAATTGTTCCACTTGAAGCAGCTGGTTAATGGCAGGGTTGGGTCAAGAACTTACCACAACTCTGACTCCCAAGCTCTTTTCACTGAAATTCACTGCCTGTCCCAGCAAGAAGACTACATGTTCCTGCCTCAGGGCCTTTGCATAAACTGCTTTCTGTCTCTGCAATGATATTCCCCTAGATATTGTCCTTGCTCATTTACCAACTTTATTTAGGTCTCTGCTCAGAAGTCCTCTCCTCACAGACCACCCTGTCTATAATAGCCACCTTTGCCTGTCCTCTTCCTCTCTGCTTATCTTGCTTGTCATGGTAGCATCGACCACTATCTGGCATTATATTTATTTGCCAAATGGGGCAGCAAAAGCATCTGCCAGCATTAGATCATAGATATTTGGGACAGAAAAGAAAGGTCTTGATGTATTCCTGCAAAGCTGCAGTTAGAAAGAACTTAGAAGTAGTTAATAATGAAAATCTCACGAGTGAGCAAATAAACACAAATAAAATGAAATGATACCATGTTTTCCACTACTGATGTCAGGTCATCAGTGAGCTACATTTGCCAAATCAGTTCTTTGTTGCCTCAAAACTTTCTCCTTTGTGCTCCTGGGACGCCACCCTCCTCTGGTGTGTTAGTTAGAGAAGCCAACCAATAGAATGTACATATATATAAGAGAGAGAGAGAGAGAGACCGTTATTTTAAGGAATTGGCTCATGCAATTATGAAGGAAGTCAAGTCTAAAATCGGAGGGTGGTTTGGCAGGCTGGGGACTCAGAGAAGAGCTGATGCTCCAGTTCGGGTCCAGAGATCCTCTGGTGCAGAGTTCTTTCTCACTCAGGGGAGCTCAGCCTTTTTGTTCTATTTGGGGCTTCAACTAGTTGGGTGAGGCCCACCACACTAGGGACGGCAATCTGCTTACTCCAAGTCTACCTATTTCAATATTAATCTCATCCAAAAACACCCTCACAGAAACATCTAGAATATTGTTTGATCAAATATCTGGGTCCCATAGCCCAGCCAAGAGGACACATAAAGTTAATCATCACACCTGTTTTCTTCCTATCGTCCCAAATTCTCCATCTCAATCTCCTTAACTGAGTCCTCCTCCACCACAATTATTGAGATCTCCCATGCTCACATGTCAGATACAACGAATGAAAAGACAGGACATCCTGTTAAATTTCAATTTCAGACAAACAACAGATTTGTTACGCGTAAGTGTGAACCAAATATTTCACGGGAAATACGTATACTAAGAAAATATTCGTTGCTGATTTGCATTTCAAATTTAGATTTTCGTCTCACCACCTTGCCTGCTCTACTCTACTCCTTTATTGCTTTGCTGAACCAGGCCACCCCCTCGCAACAGGTCTCCATTCTTGCCCCCAAGTCGGTTTTCTTCTTAGAAAGTAGCACCATTTTTATAAATGTAATCTCCCTTAGTCTAGACCAGGTGCCAGATAAAATACGTGAAAATCTACCAGACCACTTTACTCTGCTTAACAAAATTCTCCAAAAGTGGCTAATTGCCATTAAAATCTAAATTCTCTATAAGTCTCTGTGCCTCTGCTGCTGCCCTTGGGCCCCGTGGTTATTCTTTTTCTCACGCTTTCTGTATCTCAAGCTCACCAACTTGTGCTGGCCTTAGGCATTGGCACTCCCCTTTCTCCTGCTTAAGAAGCTCTGCCTTCAGAGAAGACTGCCCCTCCCCATCCCCAGCCTCAGCTCAGATGATCTCTTCCCAGAGAAGCCTCCCAGCCACCTGAGGACCCCAGCCCTTGTCTTCCACTTTGTCTTTTCCAAGCCCCCTGCAGCACCAACGGCTCCCCCACTGGAACAGAAACTTCTTGAGAGTACGGATTCTGCACAGTTCACTCTTCTGCCCATTCCTATACCTGCATCTCTTTAAATGTGTTGGTCAATTCTTGATTTTCAACTGTATATTATCAGGAAAAAAGCCTTCAATAATATTATCAGAAATTAGATAGAATAGGCACTTTGAAAAATGGTTGGTACGGGGTCGGCTCCGTGGCTGAGTGGTTAATTTCGCGCACTCGGCTCCGGCGGGCCGGCGTTCGGATCCTGGGCGCTGACATGGCACTGCTCGTCAGGCCACGTCGAGGCGGCGTCCCACATCCTACAACTAGAAGGATGTGCAACTAAGATATACAACTGTGTACAGGGGGGGTTTGGGGAGATAAAGCAGAAAAAAAAAAAAGATTGGCAACAGTTGTTAGCCCAGGTGCCAATCTTTAAAAAAAAAAGAAAAGGAAGATTGGCAACAGTTGTTAACCCAGGTGCCAAGCTTTAAAAAAAAAGAAAAGAAAAATGGTTGGTAAAAACTTTAATTGTGAAGGGCTTCTCAAAAGCAGTTTGGAGTGTGTTTTAAGAATCTTAAAATGTTCATTTCTTTGTCTCCCTGAGTGGAAATTTACAAATCTGCTTTCAGGACATAATCTACACTGTGAGCAAGGATTTATCTATAAGGATGTTCTTTGTAGAGAAAATATGTTAAAGCACCTAAAAATCTGGCAATAGGGAAATGAATAAAAATCACAGGGCACGTTTATATGGTGGAACATCCAGCTTTTGCACATGACAGTTTTCTTCTAAGATTGATGGCAGTGCCTTGTATGTCTTTCTCCTGGCACGTTAAAATATTAACACGTGAAAAGGTGTGCGAAAAAGATTTCAGCAAGACTGAAAACGAGGACTGTGTAGGACTGTTTGCTGCATCTAAGGAGGAGTTTCCACCTTTATGTCTGTAAAGAACATCCTATTATGAAGCTGAGAACTCCTCCCACAGTCATTGCTGACACCTCCTTCAGGGTCTCAGGACCTCCAGGAGACGCAAATGGAGAAGCCAGCTTGTGCCGATCAGGACCTGCTTTTTGAGATGTCCTGGACAGTTACGTCTCCTCCAGAGAGATGCATCCTTCCGATCATCTCTAAATATTCATTATTCTGAGATTGCAGTTCCTGGTAATGGAGCAAGGCTTGGAGCTGTCGAAATTGACTACGGTGGAGCCATTTTAAAATGGAGTTACAGCTACCCTTCCCAGAGACACTGCTTTGCTGTCTGAACCTTGGACGGCACCAAACCTTTGGACTGGGCCAGAACGGCAATTGTCTTACAAGCAATTGTTTGAGAAGTCAGCAGGAGAACAACATCCTCCTCACAAAGACTGAGGATGGTGGACTTTCTGAAGAAAGAGTCAATAGTCAATCAACGTTTAGCCAAGACCAGCTCTCTGCTTTCAACTCCAATTAAAATTCTTTATACTACAACCTCCCTTCTCTGACCTTAAAAACCCCTGACTTTTACTCCCTAGTGGGACATTATTTGGCTTTCTACCTGAATCTGTGCTCCTCCAATTGCAATTCTTTGATCCCAAATAAATGCTTTGCCTCTTAGGCTAGTTTCTATTTTTTGTAGGTTGACAGATGAGAGAACAGATGTGAAAGTGGTGTGTGGCATCCTGAGGTGTGGAGCTGGGAACAGAATGGGCCCGGGACAGCAAACATCTCAGAAGTTGTCTATTCCTAAGGTTGTAATTTTTATGTATTGTGTTAGAAATGGAATAACAACAAGTTGTAAGTAAATATGCAGCAATATCAGCATTTTCAGATGGTCAGGCCCACAAGTAGGTAAAGAACACTCTCAATAAAGCATAGCCAGAAGAGATAAAGGGACCGCTGGATGTGAGTCTATAGGGTAGACGACATGGACATCAACTCATCCTGTCTAGATCAGAGAAGAAGGACAGTAAGATCACAGCCAGGTGGATAGTAAGAAGAGCAACAATCACAACAAAGTCCAGTCTAATCCACTGACACAACCACCATCCGCCTAGGCAGAACTATGGGGGTCAACAATGAGTATGAACAAAATAAAGCACCAAGTATATAAAGAAATCTTGAAACATGGAAGACAACACCAAGTGGGTTAGCCTACTCAGGCTGCTCTGACAAAGTACCACACACTGTGTGACTGAAACAACAGAAGTGTATTGCTTCACAGTTCTGGAGGCTGGAAGGTAAGGGTCAAGAGGCCAGCAGGGCCATGGTCTGTCTAAAGGTGCTAGGGAAGAATATCTCCAGGCCTCTCTCCTAGCTTCTAGAAGTTCCTTGGCTTGTGGCAGCATAACTCCAGTCCTCACATGGAGTTCTCCGTGTGTGCATGTCTGTGTCCACATTTCCTCTTTTTGTAAGGACACCAGTCATATTGGCTTAGGTGCCACCCTGCTCTAGTATGACTTTGTCTTACCTCATGACATCTGCAATGACTCTATTTTCAAATAAGGCCACATTCTAATGTATTGAGCATTAGCCCTTCAACATATGATTTTGAGGAGAACACAATTCAATGCATAACTCAGAGGTAAAGCACATTAAAATAAAATATTTTACCTCCAGAAAGAGAAGAAAACTTTAGAAAGCATCTGTTTTGTGTTCTCAATGTAATTCAGGACACTATGAATTTCTTGATGTAAAATTGAAAAGAGAGGTGAGAACATAGACTGAGATGAAAAGGAAAATTGGGCTGAGATGCAGGCAGAGCTGAAAGGAGAAGATGAATAAGATTTGCAAGAAAGCTAAAAATTGCAAAAGAGCAATTAAACTCCATGTTAAAAATAATAAGATACAGAATCAATGCTGTAGAAACTTGAGTTGATAATATGAAATTTGAGACAGTGTTTTAGACTATTGGGGAAACATAAAGAGATGAAATAATGAAATCGATGTGGATGAATTGAGAGATTCATAGATATTAAAGAGATAGCTATCAATGGAAGATGGTAAATAAGTAGATAAATAGATGCATTGATCAAAAGATTGATAAGGAAGTTAGATGGACAGATATGGAAGACAGAACATATAAATCAATGCAAAAGAGAGATGAATAGATCGATAAGAGGGAGAGGAGAGAACGGGAGATAGATGTGGAAGAGAAGGAGGTGGATAGACACTGAGAATAAAATGTTTCTATATTCTAAATTCAAGAGAGGGGAAGACTGATTGTTCTTTGTTCATGAGATGATATAATCGACAGAACCAGTTAAAACCCCTCCAACCAATCTCAGATGACACTGTATGAGTTCACTTGCTTCTGGAGGCCCGCATATTAATGACAGTTCCACGCTTCTGAAATTCAAGGGGCAGCAGCCACAATCCACTAAAGTTGCTTCCGTGGCGATCGGTCAACCAACTCTCCCAATTCTGGTTTCTGAAATTCCAACAATTCCCGAACTCTATCTTTGTCTAAACTCTGTAGAAGCATGTCAAAAATGGCATGAGAAAACAGAAATGAATATCTGACAAAGAGATTAGGAAAGACTTTTCTAGGCATAAGTTAACTTGAAAAATTTCTAAAACAGATAGATAGCAATAAAAAAATCAAAGACGTTTGAGTGTCACAAATACCATAAACAACATTGTTAGGCAGACAAACTATAAAAATCATTTACATCAAATGGAATAGACAAAGCATCTTATTTAGAGAACTTGTACCACTTGGGAAGAAAGATAAGAAACTCCCAATAACAAAATAGGCAGAAGAAATGAAGACAGTTCACAGAAGAAATGCAAACGGCAATAAACGAATGAAAATAAAGTGTTTCCCGAGCACTTGTAAATACAAATGAAGAAGGCAAATTAAAAAAGGCAAATTAAAATCAAATGGCATTTTGTACATCAAATTAGCAAAGATCAATTGTGGTTAAGCCAGTTTTAGCCAACGGTGTGAGGATGTAGACACGGTCATTGCCAAGGGAAGTGGAAGTTGTGATGATCTTTCTGAAAGTTTCATTACGTTCATAGCAAGAGCCGTAAAACAAAGTTCACACCCTTTGCCCAGAATTCCCCTACCAGGGGTCTACTCGTTAGAAATAACAGGAGGCTCAAATCTAGTTTTCAGCACAGATACTCATCAGAGACATTTATAATTGTGTAACATCTGGAAAGCCGTCCAACAGCCATGAACTTGATGCCATGAATTTTGGTACATCCACGGGAGGGAATATCTTGCAGTCATTGTAATGGAGTTCGCAAGAAATTTTTAATCACGTGTGAAAATATTTGTGAGGTAGCAAAATAAAAAATAAGATGTAAAATTGTATAAGCTTTATGATCCAAATTTTATTAAAATGTGTATAGAAAAATACAATGAAAAATACATCCATTTTTCCCCGTAGTTATCTTTAAATAATTTGATTATAGGTGATGATTGTTTTCCAAATTCTGAGCACTTTTTCCCACTGGCTGTTTATAATGTCTCTATTTATTCAGAAGACTTCTAGCTCTTCCAGATCGTGTTCCTTTCCTTTCTTTTCTTTTTTTCTTTAACATAATTACACCTTTCACTAAAGTGCGTAATAGAACCGTATCTGCCATGGTTACAGCAGGAAACTACTGCATTCTAGCTGCACCTAGACATTCCAGCTTCCTGGGGGGCTACCAAGCTCTTCCAGAATTCTCCTTTTCTTGCAGCCGTGGCTCAGTGACTCATGAGTTCAGATTCTTGCACCATCCGGAGTGCAGACAGGAAAGAGAATCAGATACTGGATCTTTGCTAGTTGTCGTTTATGTAACCCTTAATACACTGGCTATGTGGTTTCATCAAGAAAGGTTTTCACAAGTCCAGTTTCATAACTGTTCCAATTCTGGGGGCCATCCATTCTCCTTGGCCAGGGTTGGTTTGGGTATTTGTGGGTGCCCCTTTGCTTGTCATAAAACAAGAAGGTGGTTATTGGCTAGATTCGAGGCTGTGTGCATTATTTTGATGATCACACACATACACACAAACCACAAATATAATTACAAACAAAACAACATCCTAGTGACAGGAGAAAATTGTCATAATAATGATATACAAAGAAAATAATAAAAGTTATATAAATAATATGAGGCTGTTTTAAAAAAGTTTTTCAGAAAAGGCTGAAAGTGCGTATAAGAAAGTTTTACTGGTGTTTCCTTTGGATTGTGGGAGCGTAGATTTTTGTTTTTTCTTCCTACTTTTCCTGTATGTCTCAAGTTTTCTATCATGAGTCAGAAAAAGGAAGCCTATTATTTGCAGAATAGCGTGGGGTGGGTGGGGTAGGGGTAACAACAGCAGAGAGAATTATAGAGTAAAGTTAATCTTGGGAAAAAATTCCCCTAAATGAAGATTGGCTTCTATATACATTCTGTGGAGGACAAGCTCATCCACGTCATCAGGCAGCAGCTGTGCCCCTGAAGGAGGTTTCATCAGTCCGATTTGCAAATGTGGAAACTAAGACTTCGGTGGATCGAGCAGGGTTCCTGTAGCCACACATCCGGTCCATGGTGGGGTGGAGACATTGCTATTATCTACTCTTCGTTCCTCTCCTGGGGGAGGTGAATAGAAGACCATTGGGCTTACCCAGTTGATGGAGAAACAGTGTATGCTGAGCACTTGCAGGAAATTTCCCCAGGGTTCAATTCACCACCAGCACTTCTGTGAACCACAGAGACCTACATTTTCCCTGCCCTGGAAAATGAGTGGAACCTACCATGCACGTCAAAACGTTCTCAAGGGTTTCAATTTTTTTTTTTTTGCCACATGCAATCATAAAATCAATTGAAGTATGGGTTTTCTCCTCCTTGCTTTCCCTGTTGTCAGATATCCTTGCTCCTCCTCTGACTGGCTCTTCTGCTCTCCATATGCTGGGATGCTGTGAGAGGGGCAGAATGGTGTGGGAGGGAGGAGGTCACATGGCTTGGTTGATATTTACAGCATTATGACATCATTCCTCAAAGCCGTGTTTCCCGGAAGGGTGCAGAATTTGCCTGGCAGCCTGATTGTGGGCAGCGTCCCAGTGCCCCTCAGGCAGGACTGCCGGACGCCACTTTCTGCAGATCCCCGCGTCCTTTGTTCTTCTGGAGAATGTAGCTTGTTGGTACTCAAAAGAATATTATAGGACATCTTGTGTCATGGAGAGCTTAGGAATGCTGCCTCAATTGGCTTTTGAGTTTAGTGTTGTGCTAAATACAAAATGCTTCTCTGGGGTTACGCCTTTTTTCCTTTTTTTGCATTTCCTGCTTGACTTGCGTGGCATAGGGTGCCATGAGTTTGTGTACACATTCAAGGTGAAGCAAGAGTTTTACTCTATCCATTTGATCCATGCTGAAGTGTTCCTTTTGCCTGATGTTATCAGGTAATTGGGGGCAGAAGTATTTTGGGGTTTCCATTCAGTTTGTGCTTGACTTATCTAGCAAATTGCTCCATCTCCTAAGTTTGCATCAGGAGAGTCTCTCAGATGAAACACACAGCTTGATATTGTAGAAAAACTGCAGATATTTTGATTATTGATAGAACTAAATTGACTGCTTTGTCAAAAAGAGGTAACTTAACCATGGAAAAACCTGAGTGAGGCTAGTTCAAGGACAAGTTATGGGAATTCTGTCATACTCCTGGAAGTCTGGGAGCAGCAGCCGCTGATAGATAGCTGAACTTGTCAAGAGGCGTGTAACCCTCCTCAAGTGCGGGTCTGCCTGTCCGTGTCTGCTCTGACATCCAGAGGGACGGTGTGGGTGGCCATTTTGAAATATAGCCACCCGCACCAGTGTACTTCCGGGATGCAAACACTGAACTTCTTATGGTTTAACTCATTAATTCCCAGAACAACACTAGGCAGGAGGCAGTATTACGTGCATCCTATAGACGAGGAACGAGTGCTCAGGAACACTATTGGACTTGCCAAAGTTTCACAGCTAAAGGGTAGCAGAGTCTGGATTTGAACTCAGGAGTATAACGTCTGAAAACCATGAACTGTCTAACTGTTAACTGCCTTTTGAGTTCCACAGCTGAGATAAAAGGATCTTTGAGTCCCGTATCTGATGAAATACGATCCGGGGCTCAAGTATTTTCAGTTCTTCACTTTTGGAGAGAGTGAGAGGGTAGATGGGGAACATGACACCACCAGGCTTTGCCAGTGCCCCTCCTTGACTGCCTGCCCCTGCATTTGCTCCTCTGTGAGGCTCACAGAACCTCCACAGACAGCAGCACTGGGGGCAACGCGTGTGGGAGTTAGGGGGCCCTTTTGACTCTGCAAAGCAGGTTTAAGAAAATCCACCCATTTTTGCACGCCCATACACACACACACGCCTGCACCTCATAGACGAGTCCTACCTTCTCTCAGGTCTGCTGGGACCTCTTGAACTACTAGACCGGTAGACTCGGCTTAGTCACCAGTAATTTCTGAAATATTGGCGTGAAGAGGAAGCTGGGAACGATGCACGTGCGTGGGGAGAAAAATGGGAAAATTGCAACTGTGACAATTATTTATTTTTTGTAGCTGCTGAGAGAGAATCACCCACTTTGCTCCCCCTGTATTTAAGCTGGAGCCTCTCAAAATAGGGGGTTCAATTTCCATTGCTGTTCGGGGTCCCCATACCACAGTTCGAGTCCAGAAGCCTAAAGATTTATATTTAAATGATGGGTTCTTGACTCTCAGGGTTGGGAAAAACCTTAACAGCCATGCAGGCAGTTTCTATTCTCACCTGAGTTTCAAACCTCTGCAAGTCCAGACCGAGTGATAGAGCAATCTATTCTTGAACATCTCTTAGAGTAAGCCCTCACTGCCTCCTGAGTCGACCAGTTTCATCCTTGACAGTTTACATTTTGAAAAACCTTTTCCTTCTATTGAGTTGAAATCTGTCTTACTGCTCAACTTGTAAATAAATGAGTCAGCTGGCCTCAGGACTGACCCATCCAGTTGCACAGGCTGCACACTGCATACCTCCACTGATCTAGGATCTGATGGCAGAGACTGGCAGGTGGCTGAAGTTGTGCAATACTGTGGCCTTGGTTCCCTGGGATGACCTTTGTGTTTCGTTCTGACTCACAACTTCGATATCTGCCTCCAGATGGAGTTATACTCTGCAGAATAGTTCAATCAGTGGTAAGGAGCTTTCAGACTCCCTTCTTGAACCAGGCTACCTGTGTCATCAGAGCCGGGCACCCCCTATTTACGCACTATGGAGCTTAATTTCATTCAAGCTCAAACATGCAGGTTAGATTTTTACCCTGAAGGCAGCAGAGAAGTTGTTGTTTGGCCAACTGTTGTTGAACAGACAGGACATAGGAGTGTGGTATCCCTTTAAAGTTTTTCTTTGAAAATTCATTATGTTTCAAAATATGACTATGTTCTTTTAAAAGCTTTTTTCTTTTTGAGGAAGATTAGCCTTGAGCTAACATCTCCCGCCAATCCTCCTCTTTTTGCTGAGGAAGACTGGCCCTGAGCTAACATCCGTGCCCATCTTCCTCTACTTTATACGTGGGACGCCTGCCATAGCATGGCTTGCCAAGTGGTGCTATGTCCGCACCCGGGATCTGAACCGGTGAACCCCGGGCCACCAAAGCGGAATGTGTGAACTTAACTGCTGCACCACCGGGCCGGTCCTATCTTTTAAAAGCTTTTAAGTATCAATTTTGCAGCCTCCTTAGTAATAAAAATGTCATTTTATTTATTTTTAAGAATTGGGGGACACTGAAAAAGAATAAATGATAATGTTTGCTTTCTGATCAATTTTTAACTTTATGATAAAAATACCATTATTTCCTAAGCCTCCAATACATAACTTGTATCACCTGGTCAAGGACTAAAGTTTTGAAAACAAAATCAAGCACATTTCCAGCAAACGTTCAGCTTACTTATTTCTGCACCCCTTAAAAAGAGTCTATTTAGGGGCCAGCCCTGTGGTCAGTCTTCCTCAGCAAAAAGAGGAGGATTGGTGGCAGATGTTAGCTCAGGGCTAATCTTCCTCAAAAAATAAATAAATAAATAAATAAAATTTTAAAAAGAATCTATTTATATCATGTGGCCATTGCATGTTCTCATCTTTTTTGCAGAAGGAAGTTTGTTAGGAACTAAATTGGTACACATATGGTTAACATTTCTCCAAATAAAGAATGCACTATGTAACAATAATAATGTGGCTTTTATGTAAAATGCTGTATAATTACCTTCTAATTTAATATTGACTTTCCCCCGGGAAATCCAAATTATTGAAGATTTACCATAAGCTGAAAATTATGGATTCCTGAGGGAGGTGCTTGTTGCTAGAAATATAATAATTTGGCCCTTTGGTAGTCGGAGTGAACAGTGCTTTCTCTGCCTGGTTGCATTTTTGGCAAAAAAGTGGCAGTTTAAGTCAAACACATGGGCACTGCGATGACGGTTAGATGGGCCCGGATGAAAACATAACTCTGGTTTTATGCTCAAGGCTTCAAGTTTGCCACAAAATGAGAGCTTTATTAATGAAAGGTCGCACCCACTTCACTTTTGTTTTTAAACGTTTGCAAAAGTCTTCCCGAAAAAAATCACGTGGACAGCGTTTGTTCTGGAAGATTTCAGCATCTCGTAAAACTGACCCACTAACACTTCGTACCAAAGATGCTGGGCAGGGCTGGGGACCACAATGAGCAGAGGAAACTCCAAACTCCCCGAGCTATATATCTTGCTTAAAAGGGGGTTTCACCTCCCGTGAGTTACGAGGTCGGAGGGCAAGACTAATTCTCAGCCTCTGGACACAGGTGGTGGCAGGGAACAATAATGGGCAAGTGTGTGTTGCACACATGCCTGTGTGTGTGTGTGTGAAACACATTTAAATCACATTTACTCTCCCTTGTTTCCAAACACTTAAAAACGTATTTTACTTTGCTGGCAAGGATAGAGAGGGAAATTGAAAGGCTCGGCAGTTTTTATGAATAGCAGTGCTGAAATGTTAAAACAAAAGGATTCAAGGTGTTTCCCCACTGGGATTTCATGGGTTAATAAATTAATGAAAACCTAGTGTGGACTGCAGTTCAAACTATAGCGGGCTGGTATCTCCTTGGATCCAGCTGCATATACCCATCGCAAAGCAGTGAAGGCACCCGAGAGGGATCTTGCGCTGAAATGAAACTTGGGTCCATTATTTTGAAACAAAGCTGCTGAAACAAGTGAATTGCAACTTTGGGACAGTCTGGGACATAGTTATCAAGTACTGCTGTGGACAAACGTTACTTTCCATGAGAGAGACTGAGTGAAGTTGCTTAGATTCTCGTCTTCAAGACACCCTCTCCCTCCTCTCACCACATATGCACACGTGTTACCCACCCCCCTCCACGAGATCCAGTGACAGCCACAGGACATCTATTAGCATGCATTAAAATAAAATGCATCGCTTGGAATCTCTCCTTTAGTTGGGGCCAGTCCAGCAGTCTCAGAAAGCCAGAATCTGCCAAGTTTATCTCTCCTGGAAATCAGACATTTAATCAATGACACTTGCTTTGCCAAGGTTGTAAAAATAAAACAACTCTCAAAGTGCTAAGCCTTTATTTTGGTCCAGAAAGAAATTCAAATGCTTCAGTTGGGGATCAAA
This sequence comes from Equus quagga, assembly GCF_021613505.1. Taxonomy (NCBI): domain Eukaryota; kingdom Metazoa; phylum Chordata; class Mammalia; order Perissodactyla; family Equidae; genus Equus; species Equus quagga. Next base: position 31,369,101 of record NC_060287.1, on the reverse strand, counting down.
ATACAAAGAACAACTCTAACAGAGTAGAAAATAATTGCATGCATATGCATGAGTGTGCAGCAAGCATTAGTGTGACAAAACGTGAGAAATAGACACCGTGAAAAAGATGTAATATGTCCCAAAGTCCCAGCTAAATTCAAATTCCTGATTATTTTCAAAGTCCTATCTTATCTAAAACCTTTGGTTTCATATTTACTTCTGATTCCATATTTGCTAAGAGTAGTTGGTTTTTCAATATTTTGTACCTACACTAATTAAACTATAAAGATATATGTGTACGTAGGTATATGAAAACTTTTTTGCTTGGCCATTTCACTGTCTTGTATCCCAATATTTACACGTTATTTATCATAAAACCAGGCATACTTTTATTTATTTAAAATATTTATCATAGCACAGACATACAAGATATCCCCCCAGAAATGAAAAAGTCTCGTAGTATCTTATATTTCAAAGCTATCCATCATCATCATTTACTCTTGGTGGACAGTGATGACAATTTTCCTATATGTCACGCTCAGTGTGCTTAAGTACAAAGGGACTTGTCTTATGGGACATCGAAACTTTCCACCTTAATGGACTAAGCAGAATTTTTATCATAATCTTTTATTTTGTGGGAGAGCTTGTTTGCTTTTTTAGGAATAAGACAGGGTTTTACAAAAGTAGAGAAAAGAATAGGGCCAGCCTGGTTGCTTAATGGTTAAGTTTGCACACTCCACTTTGGCAGTCCAGAGTTTGTGGGTGCAGACCTAGCACTATTCCTCAAGCCATGCTGTGGCGGCATCCCACATAAAATAGAGCAAGACTGGCACAGATATTAGCTCAGCTATCATCTTCCTCAAACAAAAAGAGGAAGATTGGCAACAGATGTTAGCTCAGGGCCAATCTTCCTCACAAACAAAAAGAAAAAAAAAAACAGAGAAAGGAAGATGTAACTCTTAGATGCACTTGCTGTGCCAGCCTCAAATAGGGTTTCACAGCTCCACTAGATGTAGGAGAGTCCGTAGTGAGCCGGATCCCATGTCTGGAGCCTTCAGCTGGACTGCGGCATTGAAGGGCTCTGGAGCACACACTACCTGTGGGTCTTGCAGATCCCTCAGCCCAGTGTTCCCGGCCTCCAGAGCCAGGAGACCAGCTGGACACAGTAGCTGCACTTCTATCTCCAACTGGTAGAGATTAAATAAAAGCAGGAGGTGCTGATGCATTATTCACGGTTTTCTTTGTAATGGAATCTGAAGTACTTCTGAAGGCTCTATACCTCAGTGTTCACTCTAGGCAAAAAAAAATAAGATAAAAATAAAAAAAATAAAGTGCAGGGAAAAGAGGTGGCATAGATGTGCATGCCTGCCCAGCCAACAATGGCTTGCCCCCGAAGAAGCCCTATCGTGACTTACGAAAAGCGTGGAGGCCTGTTTTTAAATTCAGGGGAATTTTTCCAGGTGAAAAAATGGGGGGGGAGGGGGCATTTTTTAACTTTAACTGATACAAAGAGTAGGCTTTTCTTGACATCTATTGACCTAGAAATCAAAACTGACTTTTCAGTTTATCATAAGCTCAAGTAGAACCATTTACAAGAGAAAACAGAACTGAAATGCATGGTGCCTGAGGTTAGTTTCTGAATTGACTTGCATGTTGCTTTAGCAGAAGCCAGCTGCAGGTCCCTGACCCAGGTTCCCAGGTTTCTAGTAGTGACATACCCAGCACAGAGGTGTAACTTGCAAATTGGTCTCAGGTTGACACCTTACACGTACAATATCACTCCCTCCCCTCCTGCTTTGGAAGGACCCTTCCCCAGATGTTAAACTGTGTTTTTGTACCAAAGCTCCCACAAAGACAGGAAAACGGCTGGAAGCTACCTCCCATTATCCCATTTACTGCAGAAGTTTTGCAATGTCTCTGTGGAGGCACTTTGTGGATTCGTGGGAGTGAAATAAAAGGAGTGGAGGATGTGTGGGAAGTTTGTGTTGGAAGAAGCTTGTCTAGCCCGGTAGTGATTAAAAGATTATAAATCGTGTTTTGTCTGAGCGGCTCACATGGTTCTCGGTGTTATTCCCGCTTAAGGTTGGCTGCTGACGGTGGAGTTGGGAGGCAGAGAAGCCAGGGAAGTTTCTAAGATTATGCAGCAAGTGGCTCCACATCCGGCTGCAGCTCAGCGCTCCTCACTCAAGAAATGACACGTGCTCTGTCTGGGTTTAGCCCGAGACTGTGTAGGGAAGAAGCTCTCAGCAGCTGCTGCTTTGGTGGAATTTCAGGGTTCTGGCATTGACAGTGACGCCCGGCTCCCTGCGCTGGGATGATTAACAGATGTGGGTTCAGACTCACCCCAGATACAGAGGAAGGATGCTTCTTGCTTGCGTTCTGTTGTGTCCAAAGGGCTGCAGAGTTCACAGGTCCCTCTGCCCAGCCTTGGAGGAGTCCAATTTATCTACAAGTGTCTCCGCAACTCAGAAGCCCCATGCTGTGCTAAGGACTGCCCAGCAGTGCTGGCAGCTGGCTGTGGGGGTGAGACCAGCACCATGTGGTCTGCAACGCAGGGGAGAAAACAGGAAACTCTCTCTTTAACAAGCTTGCTTTGCAACAAGCTCCTGCTCTCATATACAGCTTCTTTCTTTCTCGTCCCCCTGCTCCTCCTTCCCTGAAACTTTATTTTTGTGGCTATGTCAAGACCAGTGGGGGTTGGATTAACTCTCAAACATCATTATCCCCCCAAAAAAGGAAGTAAAATGATAATGAAAATCAGAAAAACATTTTGCAGTTTGGCAGTTTCTTACAAAGCTAAACACGGTCTTACTGTGTGATCAGGCCCTGATGCTCCTTGATATTTCTCCAAATGAGCTGAAGATCTCTGTTCACATGAAAACCTGCACACGGATATTTATAGAAGCTTTAATCGTAGTTACCAAAACTTAAAAGCACGTCTTAGGTGAATGGATAAACAAATTCTATTATATCCAGAAAATGGAATAGTATTTCACAACAAAAAGAAATGCCCTATCAAGCCACAGAAAGACAGTGAGGAAACTGAAACATGTATTGCCAAGGAAAGAAGTAGTCCGAAAAGGCTAATAATACTATATGATTCCAACTCTATGACATCCTGGAGAAGGCAAAACTATAGAAACAGTAAAAAGATGAGTCATTGTAGGGGTTGGAACAAGGGGGATTTTTAGGGCAATGAAACTAATTCTGTATGACACTGCCATGATATCATGCGTTTGTCAAAACGCATTGAACGTACAACACATTGTCAGAGAGTCAACACTATTGTAAACTATAGACTTCAGTTAATATAAATGTATTGATATTCTTTAATTGCAACAAATGTACCATACTAATACAAGATGTTAATAATAGGGGAAGCTTGAGGTGGGGAGTGAGTTTACGGGAACTCTCTGTACTTTCTGCTCGATTTTTCCGTAGAACTAAAACTACTCTGAAAAATAAAGTCTGCTGATTAAAAAGAAAACCTTTTGGTAGGTGGGAGGTGGTCAATACATTAGTCTTTTGCTGTGTGGGGTGGGGACAAAGTGTTCTGGGGCTTTAGGGTGTGAGTCGCAGACACTTCTCAAACCTCATAATCCAGATTTCTCTGCAGCCACATTCGATAGACTGATTTTGGTTGAAGTGCCGTTTGAACGCACTGAAAAAAATTCCACTCGAATCGAGAATCGGGTGGCCATCATTTCATTTGTCCATCCTTCCTTACTTCTCCTCTTCTTTTTCTTTTCATTTGTGGATCCCATTTCTTCTTCCCTTCTTTTTTCTTTTCTCATATCCACTTATAATATCAAGACGGTGAGAAAATAGAAAAATTATCATAATCAACGTCTTCAACACTTTTTTTTTGTTTATAGTCTATTGAGCGTCGTAGGAGAGAAAAAAGTCTATTTTCTCTACCCATCTTAGGTTCATTGGCTGGGGGCCAGTAGACTAGACTAACAAGACAGAAGGACAAGGGGCAAACCTACAGAAGTTAGCACGTGCAGGGAGGCTGCATACACATGGGAGCACCCAGGGAGGATGAACTCAAGGGGACATCAGAACTTGGGCCTATATAGCATCTTAACAAAAGAGCAATCAATTTTTAGAGAAGTGACAAGACAAAAGAAAAGGACTTTGAGTTTCTAGAGGTGGCACATGGTGGGAAGGTAAATATATGGGGAAACAGTGGTGGTCAAGGGCTAGTTTTTACAGGCTTTGTCACCTAGATTCCTCTGCTGACAATTCTAGGCAGATAAGGGTCTAGAGTTGTCTCTGGTGATTAACTTCTGTCCTTCCCAGCAGAGAGAGGAGGGGGACAACTTTAAAAATTTAAATTTGCCCATTTGCTTTTAGGCAAATAGAGACAGGGCAGAGAATTTTTCTTGTATCTGCTTTTTCTCAATTGCCTTCAGCTCAAAATAATCCTTATGCCAAAGAGGCATATTTTGGGATGGCATATTCTGCTACTTTTGAGCATCTACTATGAATATTGAACAATTTGAGGTGCTGGGAGAGATACATAGAAATTTAATCTGAGATCCTTGCTCCTAGATATTTTTTTTTTTTGAGGAAGATTAGCCCTGAGCTAACATCCACTGCCAATCCTCCTCTTTTTGCTGAGGAAGATTGGCCCTGAGCTAACATCTGTGTCCATCTTCCTCTATTTTATATGTGGGATGCCTGCCACAGCATGGTTTGATAAGCAGTGGGTGTGTTCGCGCCCGGGATCCAAACAGGCAAACACCCGGCCGCTGAAGTGGAGCGTGTGAACTTACCCACTGTGCCACCGGGCCTGCCCCCTCTCTCCTAGATTTTTAAGTTCTAATAGAGAGATCAGAAACTCACACATGAATAGACGTACCATATGATCCAGCACTCCCACTTCTGGGTATATATCTGAAAGAAATAAAATCACTATTTCAAGGAGGTATCTGCATTCCCACGTTAATTGCAGCATTATTCACAATAGCCAAGATAGGGAAGCAGCCTAAGTGTCCATTGATAGCTGCCGGGATAAAGAAAATGTGATATATATACATATATAAATACCAGAATATTAGTCAGCCTTAAAAAAATAGGAAATTCTGCCATTTGTGACAACATGGATTAATATTATGCTAAGTGAAATAAGCCAGACAAAAAAGGGCAAGTACTGCATGGTCTCACTTATATGTGGAATCTAAAAAAATTGAACTCATGGAAACAGAGAGTAGAACAGTAGTTATCAGGGGCTGGGGATGGGGGAAATGAGATGTTAGTCAAAGGGTACAAACTTCCAGTTAGGAGATGAATAAATTCTGGAGACCTGATATGCAACTTGGTGACTACAGTTAATGATAATGTAATGTATACTTTAAATTTGCTGAGAGTAGATCTTAAGTGTTCATACCACACACACACACACACAAGGTAACTATGTGAAGTGATGAATATGTTAATTAGCTTAACTATGGTAATCATTTCACAATGTGTATTTATATCCTAACGTCACGTTGTAGCCCTTAAATACAGTTTTTGTGAATCATACTTTAGTAAAGCTGGAAAAAAAAAGAAACTCGCACATGGAAAAACCATTATTGTTCTACAACATAGTACAAACCATCTATCAAATATGCAATCGAGGTGAACCACTATAGTTACATAGCTCTGTCCCACGCTAGAGAAGATCAGCTTCGCTCATTCATTCACTTATTCACTCTTGCAAGAAATATGTACCAATGCCTCCTTTGATGAAATAATCACACTTGGCTCTTGCCCTTTAGAGCTTAAATTTTCCAGAGAAGATAAATATTAAATTCAGGTAATACCCCACAAGTGGTGTTGAACTTGGTGGGTGGCTGTCTCCACTCCACTCTCCAGCTGTGTTTTACTGGGCTGCCCCGGACGATGCAAAACTGGAAGAAACAGAGAGGCCAGGCTGAGTGTCACTGGAAATGAAGGAAATGGAGGAGAAATTTTGAACGACCAACAGGACTGAGCTTGGTGGCAAGAGTTCTTTAGAGAGTTTTGATGGAGAGTGATGAGTCAGCTTTCCAAGCTGGGAGAAAATACAGAGAGTGAAACATGGAGAAATAAGATTTTAAGAAGCCTTGTCTTATGCCCCTTCCTACAACTTCCCTTTTTCAAGGCTATTTGGGGAACGAGTTTTCATTGTGGATGGAGAGGTGAAGTGGAAGTGGGAACTGGAGGGAGATAAACACTTCATATTATTTTTTTAAAAATCTAGGAAATTGAAGTTGATGGGAGAAATCAGAACCAGAAAGTTACAAGCCATGAAAAATCTCAGCAACAATAAGACTATGGCAATATTTCCTTAGGAATCACCACAGTCACAAAAAACGGAGATCCTGGTTCCATCTTGAATTTATTCACTGCTGCTTCCATTTGACATTAAGGAGAATCAATAATCCTGCTGAGGCTCAGTTAGCTGTCTATTTAGCTCAATATGAACAGGTCAAATAACCACATTGAGAGAGAAAGAGAGAGAGAGAGGAAAGAAAGAGACAGAGAGGGGGAGAGAGAGAGAGACAGAGAGATAAATAGAGAGAGACAGGGAGAGTTTTCCTTTATAGTTTTTTAAAATAGAAAGTTTCAATGGAGCACCATTCATTGGTATTGATCTACATTCTGAGACTGATGAATTCAGTGCATTAATGTATTTTGGGGGTGGTTGTGCAATAGTTTGGGGACCATTTCTAGAAACATTGGAAGCCCAAGGGTAAAGTGTGAGAGAGACACATCAGGAGAAGGGGCTGACTAGGAAATGGAGGTGTGAATGTTGTCCCCTCCATTTTCATCCTGGCATCCAATGCAATGACATATGCAGATTAACTGCATTTGAATTTATTGTGAAATTAATTCTAAAGGAGAAAACTCAGCATTTTCTACAGTGGGGACACTAAGTGTAGGCAGTAGTGGTGGTGAACTTTGAAGAAAAAATATATTTGAACTAAGAGTGACTGAATTCAGTGATTAAGTCCATTATTTATTTATTCTTCATTATTCCAAAGATTGACTTCTGTTCTGAATTTCTCAACTTTTATAAAAATATTAATGGAGGCTCCATGTTCATCTTTCAAACATCCTTGTACTCATGTGGAATGCAAGCTGACCTCTCTCTAGAAAGTCTTATTTGCTATAAATATTTGAGCAAATTTTGACATTTGATGTTTCTTTCAGTGCATTGCTTTGGGGCTGAAAATGGAACTCAACTTTCTGAGTAATTAAAATGAATGTTTACAAGTGAAAATTTATAAAGATAAATGAGACACAGTCTCTGCTTTCAGGAGCTCAGAATCTAAAAAGGAGCCCAACATCCTTGCAAATAATTACAATCAGGATCCATGTCTTAGTCTGCTCAGGCTGACAAAATATCACAGTCTGGGTAGTTTATAAAAAACAGAAATTTATTTCTCACAGCTCTGGGGGCTGGAAGTCCAAGATCAGGGTGCCACCATGGTCAAGTGAAGACCCTCTTCCAGGTTGAAGACTTCTCTTTGTGTCCTCACATGGTGAAGGGGGCTAAGGAGCTCTGTGGGGTCTCTTTTATAACAGCACTAATCCCATTCATGAGGACTCCACCCTCATGACCTAAACACCTCCCAAAGGCCCAGCCTCCTAATACCATCACATTGGGCAATAGGAGTTCAACATATAAATTTTGAGGGGGATGCGAACCTTCAGTCCATAGCAACTGGGCTACCTGATTTGCAGAGCCAAGTAAAAAGTGAAAATGCGGGGCCCCTCATTCAAAATTAAGTATTTCAAGATGGTGACCACACAACATTAATCCAAGTGGGGGACTATTCTGAACGCAGGATGTTACGTCCCTGCACAGGTTGCACGTCATGAAGCTGGCCCTAAATAAATATGAGCCAGATACTGAAATAGAAGATGGCACTGGGGAAGTGTGTATACAACCTGTGTGCTGGTTACCTTTCTGATTGCATTTCTAGCCATTCCTTCTCTTCACCACCGACTTTCTTTCTGTACATTTAAGGTACAAAGCAAGATAACAGGGTTTTTGCTCTTGCTGTTTCCTCTGCCTGGGTCATCCCCTATGTCATCACCTGGCTTACATGCTTGCACCGTAAGTCTCTGCTCAAATGTCACTTCTTCAGCAAGACCTTTCCTGACAATCCTATCTAAATAGCAACTTCCAATCTCTGTCTTCTTACTCTGTTTTACTTGTCTTGATAACTTTCTCCTTAGGTGACCAGATGTCAATGTGATTAGTGTTTCTTGATGGTCTTCCCTGGACAGAGCTGAAGCTGTGTATGAGCAGGGGCTTGTTTTTTCCACTCCTATATCCTCAGTACCTGAAACAAGGCTTGGCACAAATAAGGAACTCAGGACATAATTAAGTGAATGAATGAAGACATATTGCTGCAGGATCTGCTGTTTCTGCGTGGGGGAACAGAGCTGTTTCTGGTTGGTTCTGGTCTTTGATGAAAGAGTTGACCTTAGACGGCAGGTGATGTATGAAGGGCGTCCCACAATTACAAAAGGACAGACATGGTAGAGCAAGGCATGTTTACAAATGTTCCTGTATATTCTGCTTTACTAGGACTAGTATTTTGCTAGATAATTGTATCCTAATTGTGTCTCTTGAATGTGTTTTATGAACCCTACTCAGTTCACATACATAATCCAACATACTGACAGATTCATCTTTGTTCATTTCTGGTGACATGTTTCAGAGTATCTGATCCACTCACAGACCTATTTTCTAAGGACTTCTGCCCATAATCCCTGCTGAAAGGTCGGTCCAGGTGGCCATGTTTAGCTCTATTATCTCACCATGTTTGTCATAGATGATTAGAGCAGAAGTGGACACCTGACCCAATGCCAACCAATTAGCTTGCTGGCTGGTAATTAATCAGCTTCTCTAACAAGAATTTGAACAGACACAGAGACTCTGGCCAACTAGTGATGGATGTTGCACCTAATAGACTCAGAGCTGGTGGCTACATTGAGTCCAGTGAAGAGAAGATGGAGGCAGAGAGGAAAAAAGAAAAGAGGCACTTGACATGAGAAATAGAGAAAGAAGGAAGACTACAGGGCTGCTGAGAAATGAAGAGACTTTTTTTCTGAGAGTTTCCTGGTTGTATGGACCAGCTGCATTTTTGGTTCCTCTCTCTATCTATGAGATCACTTTCGCATCCTTATAATAACACACTCCGGGCATCTGACACTCTTACCCACTGAAAACTGAGCCAGAAATGAACCAGAAAAACAAAACTACTGGGAAATGCATCTTTCTGGTTATTCAAATACTCATTTCAACAATGTTTAATGTAATATAATATATAACTATCCACGATCATAGATATTGTTTGGGATAAAAAGTAGTAAGTAACAAAATTTATTCTCTTGAGAAAGGATGTGAATTTTGTTGGGAAAACAGATAATACACATATGACAAAGCATGGTTAAATTCCCAGAGAGTGGAGAGACCTGTGTAGGAAGTGTTGGCTAAGTGATAGTGACAATTTTACTTGAGCCAGTTTTGGAAGGAGAGGTAACGTGCAGGAGTTTATTTCTGGTAAGATGAATTGGATAAAGGCATGAAGAAAGTATGTGGGGAGCCATGAACAGTCTTGTTTAGAGCACAGAGTTTGTGTATATGAATAAGAGAGCTAAGGCTCTCTGGGTAAAAATTTGCCTGAAATGTTGAAGGCTTTGAGGAATTTGAGCTTTATGCAGGAGGCAATTGAGAATAACTGAAGGGTTTTGAGGAAAGAAGTAACATTGAAAATTGTTGCATTGACAGGATTAATCTGATATATCAACAGATCAGAGGATGTAGCAAATGCTTTTGGTGCCCTGCAGCGTGAGCCTTTGGTCTAACTCTGATTTCAGCTGCAGCTGGATGGACAGCACCTGGGCACAATGACAGGGTCCCACCTCGAGGGCAACCTTCATTATCTCTGTACTCCCCTCCTTCAGGGCGTTCTCCGAAGTCAGGAGTGCCGTTATGACTCACAGAGCTGCCCAGAAACCTGAGGAGTTATACCTTCTGGGGTCACATCAACTACTGGGGATAAATGCCTGAGTCTTGTCCTTCAGAGGGACAAGTCACAAATATTCTGAGAGGTTCTTCAGAAGATCTTCACTACAATTGTGTCCCAGCAGCCCACAGTGCTGTCCAGATCAATAATGTCCTGACACTGGCTTTTCCTCCTTCTCTATCTCATTCTCCCACTTCTTCACTCCTGCATCCTAAGATCATCTCCCAAATAAACCACCTACACCCACATACTTATCTCAGGCCCTGCTTTTGGGAGAGCCAAACTGAGTTAGAGGGGGAAGATATTGGAGGTGTTATATATTTTAAAAAGCTACAAAATTACTCAGCCATTGCTTTCCAATTTTCAGAGAATCCCTTCATCTCCATCTGGTGCTCCTTTCCTCTCAGGTGGCAGATGGACAATAGTGACAATAACTCTATCTACTGAGCTGCCATGATCTTACAGGCACAGTTTTAAGCACTTTACATGGATGAGTTCATTTATTCGCCACACCAATCCTAGAAAATAGATATAACTATTAATTCCATTTTGCAGATAAGGAGATTGAAATAAAGGGAGATTAAGCCACTCGACTAACGTCATAGCTTGTCAATGGTGGAGCTTGGATCAGAACCCAGTCCAATCTGATTCCAACTACAGTTGCCACATTTCTTCAGTTGGTTCTCTCATCCCGGGAGGAACACAAGTTCCATATGAATTCAGAGCTTTGGGGGAGTTTAGAAGAGACAGATGGGGTCACTGTCATGAGGTTTCATATTCTGGATGGGAACTTAACTCCAAATATGAGAAAGAGAACAAATTAAGAAAGTTGACCCACAGGCCAGAGAGGTCACCCTTGACAGCTGACACTGACCTCTGCTCTGTGGTCCAGGGCAGCTTGATTGGGATGCACAGGTGAGAAGGCAGCCTGCTCCCAGCTGACTGGGGCAGGGACCAATGCAGGTCACTCTAGAGAAGAGGCAGGAGCAGTTACAACACACTGGGATAAAAATCCGCTCTCGCTTTTAGAGGTCCATGCAGCAGAGACTTCATATCTCTTAAACGCTGGGTTTCTCCACACCTGCTTCTACCTGAGTTCCATCTCCTTCTCATCTGGACCTCCTGGGGAGGCCAAATGACAGTCTCACATCTGGGAACATCCTCCTCCCAGCCTGGCACACAGAAGGGCTCTGCTTTGACCCCACATCCTTCCTCCCTAGTAGGATCAACTGTATAATTTTTAAGGGGTTTCTATTAGTCAGCTTGGGCTGTCATAACGAAATCCCACAGACCAGCTGGCTTAAACAACAGAAATTTATTATCTCAATTCTGGAGGCTAGGAGTCAAAGCTTAAGGTACTGACTGCTTTGGCTCCTGGTGAGAGCTCTCTTCCTGGCTCGCAGACAGCATGCCTTCTTCCTATGTCCTCACATGGCAGCAACAGAGAGCGCTGTCAGGTGTCTCTTCTGATAAGAACACTAATCCCATTGGCAGAGGTCCCCACCATTATGACGTGGTTGAGCCTTAATTACGTCCTTACTCCAAATACAGCCATTCTTGGTAGAGCTTCAACACACGAATTTTAGGGGGATACAGACATTCAGTCCATAAGAGGGGCCATGTGAAAAATAAAAATGTGGGGAGGCTTATTAAAAATTATTAAGTATTTCAAGACAGCGACTACAGATCTTTTAACCAAGAGTGAGGCTCTTCTGGCTTCAGGGCTCAGTCAGTCTCACAGTTTGCACACCTGCTTTCCGGGTCCCTCTTGTGATAGAGAGGGATTCGGACTCTCCTAGGATGGAAACTTGGCTCCATGCCTCATTGGCTGTGTGACCCTGGATGTATTTCTTTACCTTTCAGAGCTTCAGTTGTTTGTCTACGAAATGAGTATAATAATACTTACCCGCCAAGGGTGTTGCCAGGACTAAATTAAGTGAAATGACATGTGAGCGCCCACCCGGTGGCCACGTTTGTGGTAAGCACGTGCTGATTCCAAGGCTATTGGGATCCCTCCTCCTGCATTTCTCTACCTGCTAAGTGACCCACAGAGCAAAGCATCCATGTGCTCCTAATGTACCATTTGATGTACATCCCTGGCAACATGTCTGTGGTATGTGGTAGGGCTCAACTTAGAGTGTGTTGGAAGAACAATCCATTAAAGAGGGGAAAAATCAATAGCTCAATTAGGAACCATTTCATCCTATAATGACACCAGCTGCTGGAAAGGCTGCTGCTACTGAGTACTGCCCCTAATGGCGTGTGCTGTCTGCTGCTCACATCAGCCTCTCTCCATTCCCAGGATGCGACATCCTCTTAGGACACCAAGGATATTGAAAATGCAGCAGATACGAGCCATAAATATTCTATCTTAATCAACAGTACAACATAGCTATTTATTAAGAGACTTAAAACATTCTTCCTCAATCAGCTGAACTCCATCAACAATGCAGTTTCACTTCTGTGTATATCTTCTATTTGGCTTTCTATTTTTCCTCTTTTCCTTTGCCACAGAAAGAATTTACAGCACCAGGACAGCTGATTTTGTTATGTCAAGGAAGCCAGGAGAACTGCATGAAAATTCCCTGGGAAAATTTGCATTAGGAATGAGTTGCAAGGAATGCCCATCATTTTCACGTCTAGGAGAGTGTCCCGCTTACCACCTTTGTCCTTGATGATCATTGTCCTCCAAGATCATTCATTGATTGATTCATTCTGAAAACATGCATTCAGTGTCTACTGGATGTTATACATTGTGTGGGGGAGCTGGGAAGTTCATTAAAAGTAAAGGTTATTGACATTTCTCCAAATGAAAGGCCAGTCTCAAGATCAACCATAAGCACATCTTTTTAACTCACTTGAAATTTAAGAAGTTATTTGCGTTGTGTTTAGAGGTAAAACAGTTAAAATGAAAAAATAATTTAAGCTTTTAGCAGTAGACATGTTCTCTATTAATTTTAGTGCAGTTAAAATTGTGTATTTTATTGTTGAAAAAGAAAAAGACAACAGGATAAAGCGGAGATGGAAAAGCAATTTGAGAATCCTGGTTTGATTCTTTAATTAAGTGTCCCCGAAGCGTCCCTCCCCCATATGGGAACATCCCACATACAGATCTGGTTTGGGGTTGAGCATCCAGTTTGCCCCTTAGCCTTCTTTGTGTTTCCCTAACATCCATCAGATACCCAGGGACAAGCAATCATTTTTTAAATGGTTCCTGGAGGCTAGCTACCCGGCCCCTGCCCCCAGTACAAGCACACTTCTTTCTTCCTCTCCATCTCATGTTCTCAAGGGGAAAAAGCACTTAAAAGTTGATCTTTCAGGGGTTCAATCCACATGCCCTTTCTCATTTTCTAATACTCAAGAGGAACAGAAACACTTGCATGGAATATGATGTCGGTGCTCCCTGCCCCCTGCCTCACTCTTTTTTGACTTTGAGGCTCTTGGGCAGTGGGTCATCCGCTCCCCTAGCTGTCTGGTAAGGACCACAGGTTCCCACCTGTCCACTGTGGCCCCAACCATGTCCTTTTTCCTGACCTTCACAGAGGAAGCCAAGCAGTGGGGTGCATTTTGAAAGCAAGGGCTACCGTGCCATTTATTGCTGCAGCAACAGCAGGGTGTCAGCCATCGGTGGTGGTGTCAAATTGGAGACATCTCCAACCAGGGTTTTGAGTTGCTTTTTCCAAGGGCTGATCATTGGTTTGCTTTTTCTATGTGTTGAGAATAGGCCATCACAGCCAGGAAGCCTGGATCAGTAAATAAATAAGGGTAATTAAATCTAATGCTTGACAAATGACATACACTCATCACTGAGGTCAGGAAAGCATATCAGTTCTCACATCAGAATTACATTATTGCAAGTGGTATGCTTTGGGTTCTACCCCCTCCTGGTTTTCGTGCATTAACTATCACTAGAGACAGGATGCATGATGCTGTGATCATCCATTACTGTGCAGATCTCTGCCTTGCATTTAGTCTAATCGTTTTGCCTACATTTTCACAGCAGCAACAATTCAACTTGTTGCTTTGGATTAAGCTTGCTTTTTTGGATAGATCTGGAAAGAAGAGGAACACTTATGTCTATTCTTCAGTGGCAGGGAGTGAGCACAAAATGTTAGTATCTTCTACACCCCTTGTTAGTTAACTTATTTTCACATCGAAGATGATAAATGTGCTTAGATAAAAATTACCTCTCATTTCAGGATTTTAAAATATCTCAAATTTCAAAATTAGTGTAATTTTTACATATATACAGCGAGAAATTCTAGTAACTACTTACCTTCTTGTCTTCTTATTTTTTAACTGAAGTTCTAAAATCAATTTGTTTTAATAACTCATATCAATAAATGTTTTATAAAAGCAGCCATTTACGGTCCTCTCTTCTCATTCTCCTCTTATCCTGCCTTCTTGAAATAAAAGCTCTAAGAATTCTTCATTTCTGGACATACCTGTGGCCTTGAATGCTTCTGATATGGCCAAGTCCAGCTCTCCCTCTATTGCCACGCTTGAGATGCTTTCCGTCAAAAGCATTACCGTGTGTTCGATGGAACCATCCAAGACAACCAGTAACTCATGGCAACTGCTTTTCTTCAGCAAGCTCCAGAACCCTGGTTTGGACCCAAAACATCCTAACTTTCTAAACTTAAGCTTTAGAAAGTGCTCTGAAGTGCTTCATTACATGATTTTTGCCTAGACATCCCTTAGTTTGGTTTCGTCATGCTAAATTTGTTTTGCCCTCAGTCCAAATGAAGAACCTTGGGAAAGAAAGGTGGTGCCCTTTTCCTAGGTCCAGAAAAGATGAATTGTTCAAAATAGTGCTTTATATTTATTTTCAGGCAGTGCTTGAAGAGCAAAGCAAAAAGAATAGAGACAATAATATTTGTTTTGGGCTACCAGAAAGATTTATGCTCACACTACAAAACAGAAAACTCAAAAAATAAAAATAAAATCCAGAAAAAAATAACAATCACTTGAAGCCAGATAGTGCCTCTGTCAACACTTCCATTTGTGTCCTTCTATATTCACATTTGCACACTCACACACAAATTCTAGTTACATGTGTGCCTAAAAAGAAAAGGAGTTTACTATACAAACATTTTTGCCCCTGTGCTTTGTACTTGTTATATTATTATTATACTATATTATATTTTGTTATACTGTGAACATTTTCTCCTGAAGCAAGCATAAGAGCTGTCTTGTGTCTCTTCTTGTGGATGTGTTGTAATTTGCTTTACCAATGTCCTCCTGTTGGAAATTAAGCTACTTTTCTTTTTTAGGCATCATACACATTTCTATCTCATAATAATCTTTGCATTGAACTTCAATGACTTCTTTAAGGGAAATTCCCAGAAATGGAACTGCAGGGTCAAATGTTATGCACGTTCTTTAAAGCTTTTAATATCTATTGCTCAATTGCCCAGAGAAAATGATACATTGTACACAAATAACAAGTGAAATACCCATTTCTATACTCTCATATACAACGTAAAATGCCAAGCACTGGGTTAAGGATTTTTATATGCATTTTTTCCCCACTTAATTCTCATACCATTCTCTAACTCAGTACTACTATCATTTGCATTTCACAGATGTGTAAGACGAAGCTTAGAGAGCTTGAGTTAATTTGACTAGAATTCCTTGATTCTGGTTTTGACTCTGAAGCCTGACTCTTAGCCACTACCACATAGACTGACATATTGTACATAAACATTCATTTAGCACCTACTAAGGGCAAGGCACTGCTGGGGCACTGTGAGGGGGTCTATAGCAGAGAATCAAGCATGATCCCTGTTTCCAGGACCTTCTAGTCCAGTGGGAGAAGAAAATAGATGCATTCATGAATATAATAAAAAATACCATTGGACCAACTAATGTAATAACGACATCAGGGAAATAATGTGGGATAGAAAAGAAGGGGAGAGGATTAGGAGACACTTTGAAGGGAAAGGAGTAATTTGAGCTGAGCTTTAAAGACATGAAGGATTTTATTTGTGGCTAGGGAGAGGGAGCGTTTCCAGCAGAAGGACTATGCTAAAGTCAGGACAATAGGGGATGCAGGGTGACCCGAGGAAGAGCTTGATGGTGGTGACGGGGATTATGAGAAATAAGATGGATAGATGTAGTTGGAAGGCAAGTTCTGGAGGTCTTTGCTAAATTAAGGACATGGTATTTGATGCCATAAACAATTGGAATGTCACTGAACATTTTATTAAAAAGACATGTTTCATGTGATGAAGATTAGTGTGAGAGTCATTTGAAATGTGATTAGAGAAGAAGAGACTAGAGATGGTAACTCAGGTAAGTGTTAGGAAGAGAATGCATGATCTTTAGGTAGAATCAAGATTTGGTGTTTGATTGGATTAGGGGCCAAAAGGGGAAGAGTTAAAAATGTCTGCAAGGTTTTGACCCTGGGTGACTGGGAGGCCAGGATGCCATCATCAAAAGCAGGATGGACATTAGGAGGAGAAGCTGGATAGGGAGAAGAAGGAATCAAGTTTGGAGCTGATTAAGCCTGAAGTGTTAGTGAATCCTGGAGACAGCAGCTGAAAATCTGCCCTTGACTTTGGAACAGAGTTCAAGGCTTTGGAAATGAATGTGAACATTATCCTTAGGGAAGCAATAGCTGATGCCAAGAACTTGTGTATTACTTTCAAGGAAAAGAAATAGTGGAATGATGAGGCCAGGTGAGGACCTTGAACACTTTGAAAATGGAAACAAGAAGAGAAGTGAGACAAAGAAAATGAGGATCAGTGGTTAGAGAGAAAGGAGGACTGGCCAGAGTGTTCCGAGCTTAGGAAACCACAGAAGAAGAAACTTTCCAGAGGAGGGGTGGATGAAGAGTGGGAGGACAATGGATTTGCAGTGCAGGGGAGAAAGTGACCCAGAGGGGTCCTGGGCAAATGAAGACTGAACATAGGCCCTAGGATTTGGCAGGGGTCATGTTATAGGTGGTCCTTTAGAGAGTCCCTTCAATAGAATGCTGGGGTAGGGAACCAAGACAGGAAGGTATTTGGACATTGTTGGGAAATATGGAACCGACAAGAAGAGAAGGTAATTTGATGGTGTGAATATACATAAACACACACACACGCACAATACATCTAAAATACATCCATAATGTGGAAAGGACCAACAGTGCTTGTAGGCTGGAGACAAGGAACCAGCAGAAGCATCAGGCGTAGAATGCAGATAAAGAGCAAGAGGGAGTAATTGGTGGGAAAATGCCCTGAGGAGATGGGAGATGTAAAATCAAGAGCTCCAATGAAAGGGTTATCTAGTAAAATGATATGTCATCTGGAGGAGGAGAAGGGAGGGAAGGGTGATTAAGATCAGTTTGGAGGTGGAGCGAAAAACAAAGGAATTGCTCTTGGTGCCCTCTAGCTTTTGGTAAAGAGGGAGATGAAGTCATCTGAGGAGCACCAGGGAGAGGGTGGATGGGGACGTCAGGGCAGCGATGTGAGACAGATATAGTAATGAATGCATCACTCTCTGCCTTTTGTTTATTCCTGGCAAAACCAGCATTGGGAAACACCCTTCCCCTAAGAATCCTGGCTCAACATTTTTCTATAAAGAACATTCTGTTGTGGAGGTTTGAGAAGGCAGAGGAGAAGGGACAGAGTAAAGAATGGGATATAGGTATTTTCTTACGTGTAGAATTTATGAAAGTGTTTAGAATGGATTGAGGGTCCTCCTCCACCTCAACCCCCTTGCAATAAGACAGTGGTAAGGTATTGTTTCACTTTGTAAAATGGTATATGAGAATGTGTAAGAAATTTTATGTATTTTACATTCTAAATCTATTGTATAAGACTAGATTTGTGTATAGATGTACTCAATTAAAAATAATTATATAGGAAAAATAATTATTTAAATAATTTGTTTTCTGTATTTACAAGCTGTATATAATACCCCTGGCTCTCTATTTTTCTAAAACATAGGGGATGCTTTTAAAATTGCTCTTTTATTAATTATAATGTTTCCTGTCTCCGAACATTCAAGGTTTAGTTTTGACATATGCATTCAAATACTTGTGAGTCTCATGGTAGACTAGTGATTCTTTTCTATCAGAACTGAGCTAATTCTGTAGAAGCTTTTGACTCAACTACTCATGACCTATTCCAGGAAACGCATTACGAAGGAGTCAGCAGATAACAAATCTCCAACTTAGAAAGAATTGCTTCTGGAAACTGCAGAGCATGAGATAAGGTTTATTCCATGGGAGCTGACTTTATCCAACCCCACACTCGAATGATGTAGTGGGCTCTGAGTAAGCTGTGTACACAGAACTGATAAACTCTGCACTAAATTAATTAAGAATTCTATTGCTTTAATAGTTTGTCTTCAAAGATCAATGACTAATACCAGGATTTATTATGCAAACAACAAAAAAGGAGCTATGTAAACTTTATAGTAGGAGTTCTAGTATCGTCTTAAACCATTTCCAGATTTGTTGATATTTCTGATCTCCAAGCTATCTATATAGAATTACCGGATCGTCTCCCCTCATAAGTAGAAGAGTAAACTTTGCCACTGAGCTTAGAGTTTGTAAAGTGTTTTTGCAAAAATTGTGCCATTTGAATCTCACAACATCCCTGAAAGGAAATATGACTAGTCCGGATTTACAGATGTAGATGCTGGTTCATTCAGATTCTGCTTTCTATCCACGGAAGCCCAGCTATTTCAGTGGCATAGCTGAGATTTCAACTCAAGACTTTAAACTTCAAGTCCAATTCGTTTCCTCCTATGCCTCACATTGAGATCTTGTTTGATTTCCTTTTATTTTTTTAAATAAAGAAATTGCGACTCAGAGAGGGTAAGTGACAGCCCTGCTAGTTGCTGATGACACAAGAACTAAATCTGGACCCATCACCCTGGTGAGCGAGTGCTATCCTACCATGTGTGGTGGAATAGAGGACAGGACTAAAGTGGGAGTTTCTAAGTGCCACTCCATGGTGATTCATGTGTCTGGTTCATTTGTCTTTCTGTACCCATGTAACACAACGCCCCTACACAGAAAGTCTAGGGCGGGGTGGGTGCATAAGTACCGTAGGACAGGAACAACTGTCCTCCACCATCAAACTTGTCTTGGCCCCACCTGTCAGCTCTGCTTCCTGCACTGGGTCTTGGGGGCTCTACTACCATTTTATCTCATACTCTTCCTCCTGACTCTAGTAGATGCTTATGGTAGAATGCATGATTCTACCTGTTTCATTCTATCCCCACTCTGTGTCCTCCCATGGGTCAGACTGAGTCCTCTGCTCCAGGAATGGAATGATATCCTCAAAGTCAGAAGTTCCCTGGCTTAGATGCTGCCACTAGCATTTCTGAATCACTCTGAGCACTACCAGGTGGTGTCCAGGTTTTGCAATTAGAAAATGATGCCATAATGAAAATGATGCCACATGCATACGTACTGGCACTTCTCTATGATATGTACCTGTAAGTGGAATAGGTCAGTTGAATAGTATTGACATCTGCAAGTTAGCAAGAGAATTGACTATGGCTCTCCAAATCTTAGTCACACAAATTTGACTAGAACTGCCCAAGACTTCTGGTTTCCCATCGTTGTTGTCATCATCACCGTCATCACAAACATTTATTCATTGCTTCCTCTGGCAGGCACTATTCTAAGCATGTTACATGTAGTAACACACTCAATTCTCACAGCAATCCTGGGCAAAAACCCATTTTGAAGATGAGGATACTGAGGCAGACAAAGTTTATATTACTTGTCCAGGGCCACCCAATTTGTGAATGGAATTGGAATTATATGCCTAGCTATGTGGTCCCAGAGCCTGCCCTCTTAACCATTACTGTGAATTATTTCTCTTAACATTTGATGTTAAAAGAGTTTTAAATTGTTGACAAAAAGATGGATGTAAAATGTTCTTCCATTATTGTCTTAATTTGCATACTCTTGGTTTCTGGTATCTATAAATAAGGATGGGCATCCCTGGTATGTTTATTGTCTCCCCAGGTTTCCTCTTCCATGTGTTGCTTGTTCATAATCTTCACCAATTTTCCTATTGGGTTGTTCTTTTCTTTTTGATTTTGGGTTATGTGTCAGTTATGTATTACTACATAACAAATCACCCCAAACTTAGTAGCTAAGACCTTTATTATCACCTCTCACAGTTCTGAGGGTTGACTGGGCTCAGTCAGGTAATGCTCACCTGGGGTTTTTGTACATTTTCAGTCAGACAGCGGCTGAGCTGGAGTCAACTGAATGCTCATTCACTCACTCACATATAATGGCCACTGCTGGTTGCTGATTGGGATCTCAGCTGGGGAGGTCGGTTGGGACCTCTACCCATAGCCTCCCCGTGTAGCCTGGACTTTCTTAAAGCACAGTGGTATGGTTCTAAGAGCAAGCCTCCCAAGAAGTCCAAGCAGAAGTGTATGATGTTTTTTATGACCTTGCCTCAGAATTGACATAGCTTCATTTCCAGCATACTCTACTGGTCAAGGCAGACACAGAGTTTCACTCAGGTTCAAAGGGAGTTGCAAACTCTCTTACTCAGCAGGAGGAAGCTCAATGTCATTGTAAGAAGGATGTTTGAGATGGGATACAGCATGGCAGCTGTCTTTGGAAAATTCCCATGGCCAGGGAGAATAGTAACAATTCCTGCAAGTCTTTGCTTGTTGTTTCAAGTTTTTAATAGTGTCTTTTGATACACAGCAGTTTTAATTATAATAGAGTCAATTTTTTCAATCTTTTTACTTTTGGTTTGTGTTCTTTTGTTGCTTTTTAAGGCATCGCTATCCTACCCCACAATTTTAGTCGTATATATAGATAGATGATCTTATATTTAAGACTTTAATTTATGGGGGATATATTTTTATACAAAGTCTAAGATGGGGTCCAATCTTCTCTTTTTCTATATGGATAGTTAGTTGTTGAAACTTGTGTTTATTATACTTTTTCCTTCACTTTTAAATTTACTTTCTCTACTTCTGTTTAATTGAGTTTTCTTTGTCTCCTGACACCCCACTCCCCACCCCCATTACTTCATTTCCTGCTTTGAGAAATGTGTTTTGTTTTCATTTTTAGTGGTCTCACTTACAATTTTTAAGAAGTAAACTTAGAAAGTCTAAATTTTATCTGCATCTCTACCCTTCTTTCTCAGAATATAAGGACCTTAGAATGTTTTAATTGCAATAACACCCAACAGTCTATGTTTCTGTGGTGTAATATTTTATTTTCTCTTGCTTTTATATAAATAAATATTAGTCACTAGTGTTATTGTCTTCATAGCCCATGTTTATTGGAGATGTCTATAGGTTTGCAAAAGTCGGTTCACTATTGTTTTTTTATCACACCACATCATTCTGCATTCAATTTCCTTCTTCATACAGAGCATGTTTTAAGAGTTCTTTCAGTGCAGATCTAGGCATGTAAACTCTACTAATGTTTTTGTCTGAAAATATCTCTCAGCCGTTTGAAGACATTATTCCATTCTCTTCTTGTCTCTGTTGTTGCTGAGCAGAAGTTCTTCACAATCTAACTATTGTTAGTTTGCAGGTATTTTATTTGTTTGTTTGCTTGTTTAAATATATTGTCTTTGTACTTGATGTTCTCCAGTTTCACTCTGTTTGATCTTGGTGTGGATATCCTTTTCATTTGACTTGTACTCATTTAATCTAAGGACTCATATCTCTCATCAATTCTGAAAAATTCTTCACATTTTCTCTTCAAATATTACTTCTCCCTTATTCTATTCCCTCCTGAAATTTCTGTTAGATTCACGCTAGCTCTTCTCATTCTATCCACAGCATCTTTTGACTTCTCCATTGTCCATCTCTTTATCTCTCTGTGATTCATTCTGTATAAATTCCCCAGCATTGACTTTCAGTTCACTAATTCTTTCTTCAGCTTTGTCTAATTTGTTGATTAACCCATCCATTGAGTTTATTTTTAATGTCTTATTCTATCATTTCTAGAAGTTCTACTTGGTTATTATTAAAGTTTACATTTTTTTTGGTCCATGGAATCTTGTTTTTAACTACTGAGTTGTATTCTTTCCTTTCTTCATATCTTTATTTTAAAATCTTGAATTTGTACTTCTTTTTTGATTTTTTTCTCATGTCTGTAGGTGTCAAATATTCCCGTTTGTTGAGTCTTTTACTCTGTTTAAATTAGAGTATTTTAGAATGGTCTATTTTAAAATTCCTTACTGTATACTCACTTTCAATGAGAATTGTATCCTTTGTGGTCTGGGTTAAAGAAGGTCCCTATGCAGTTATTTTGCATTTACCTATTCTGGGTACCCAGCATCTTGCTAGGCTGGGGAAAATTTCATGTTAAATTCTCATTCTGGGGATTTGCATACCGTTCAGGCAGTGCAATGCATTCTCTCAACCTATGCATCATGTTTGTTTAAGGTTTCAATTTTTCATGGGGATCATTTTTTTCCCACAAAAATCTCTGAGCATAGATAATCTTCCTTGCAATCTTGACTAACTGGGTAGGGGAGCACTGGGCTAGGGTCATTTGAGAATTCTGACTTCATACAAATGTCTCAGTGTCAACATCTCACACCAAGTGGGCCAAAAACCTGGTTTCTAAGACCTGGGAGGTGAAATTTCCAAGTCATTAGAATCTCCCTCCTCCAAAACCCTGTTCTCTCATTCCGTCACCAGGCAAGCTACAGTTTCAGTTCCACTGCTTACAGACATGGCTTTCAGTTCCCTCTTCATTTCTGGAAACTGTGATTCTTTTCCTTTCTGTGTATTCAGTTATATATTTAACTTATTATTATTATTTTTCCAAGCATTTCTATTGCTTTATAGCATTAGGATTTCCACTATAGTTTGGTTTCCTCTGTTGCCAGAACTAGAAGTATCTGGAAAGATTGAGTGAACCTTGGGTACAGATTGGGATTAGAGTTTTCTCATGTCCTTGGGGGTTAACCTAGTCAGCTGAAAGGTTATTCTCTGGGTTTGATTCACAGAATCACTTATAGATGATAAAACTAACAGTGTCAACTTTGGATAGTATCCAACTTTGGATAGTATCCAACCTTCACTGCATTCTGTGCTCTACGAGAGTGTTTCCTGGAATGCATTTGTGAGATATTAATACTTTTTTTAAAAAAGATTTATATTTACATAAGTTTGGAAAATGATGGGTTAAACCAGTTTAAGCTAGTTTCTGTACTGCGGGATTTCTCAGAAAAGAAGAAAGAAACAGCTGCCTTTAGCATCACTCCTGAATATAAAATGAAGTAGGCAAGGATCATGTCTAAGCAGGAGCAGTGGATGGAGACATGGGAAGAGGACCAGAAGGTCAGAGCATCTCTGAATCCAAGCCCAGAAAGCAGCAGAGATTGTTTTATCAGGGCTGCCTCCTTGGTTTGGTTCCAAGTTTGTGCCTGTCCTTTTAGCATGGACTCTCCTTAACTTAGATATAACCTAAGGGAAACACTCCTATGAGCTACATGATAGTGACTTATGACAAATGAATCCATCTGTTAAATTTTGGATTCATCTCAGGCCAGGTTACCCATGAGAAAAGATGCAAAATAAATGTTTCCCATTGTAATTGACAGGATCACTCCATTTGTAATAATAGCATCTATTGAACACTGACTACCTTCTGGGTACAATGCTCAGCACTCAACAGGGCATGTAAACATCACAAGTTTGTGAAGTGGGTTCTATAGTTCATCTCATTTTACAGATGAGAAAACTAAGACACCAAGTTCCACCTCCTTCTCTACTGCTTTCTTTCCACTGGCTTTTCATTGTTTAAATAAAATTTTGACAAAATAAATCTGACCTTCAAGGCCCTGAATCTAAGGCATTTTTGGTATCTGCCTTGACTAGAGAGAAAGATGGAAGCTGTCATCTAACTGCAGGTGGTTAGTAAGATACCCACTCTTCCGAGATTTAGATGTCCTAGGTTCTAGCCCTTTGGCTGCTGCACAAGAGTGGGCAAATGCTTCACCTTCTTCGATCCATTTTCCCCATGTATTAAAATGAGATTAATAAGATTTGGCATGTTTATCTCATGTTATTCTCAGGTGACAATCTCATAGGATTCTCCTGATGATTAAGTGAAATGATATATATGGAAGTTCATTGTAAACTGTGAACTATTATGCAAAATATGAGCCATTATTACTGTTCATAGAGCACAGCTTTGTTTTCATTTCACTTCTAAAGTGAATTCAAGTGAAGGCCACAATCCTGGCAGAGGACAGTGCAGCCTGGTGTCCAGGTTAAAGGTATGGAGAGGCTGCTGACTCTCAGGCGCTATAGGGTGTCAGTGATGATGATGGAACGTTCTATCTCTGCTTCAGCTTGAGGACCAGAATTGGGAACTTTCTTCAGCTTAAACCCAACTCTAGCCTGGATTTGCTGGTCATACTTTTAAAGTAAATGCTAATATCTTTAATGCCAAAATGTTTGGATGAGAATGGGTGACTCTTTCGTTAATGGAAAGGTTAATTTTCAAGGAAATTTTACATATTTTTATTATTTCTTTCCCCTGCAGACTATCTGAAGATTCTTTACTATTAAAAAAATACTTTTAAAGAAGCACATTGTACTTAACTCTATTTATAAAAGGGGACCCAAACAAGTCTGCTTGTCCTAAATCTGCCTAACAACTCGGGTAATAAATATTTCTGTATTTGTTTTCAGAGTCCATCTGAACAGTCAGACATGTTTGATTTAGGCTTAGTTCCCTTGGAACAAATGCATTTCCTTTTCCTCTTACCACTATCGTGTTTTTCCAAGAACACTGGCTGCCTCCCCAAAGGCCTCCCAGCCCCCAGTATTAACTTGTCTACATTGCTGGGAAGCATTATGTCCCATGTTAACAAAATAGGTGGGAAAATCTGGGGCTATGAGAAAAGGCAAATTCTGCCCTGAATTGTGTTTGTCCCTTCATTCATTCACTCAGTGATTCAGCCATTCAACAAATACTTATTTGGCACATAACCATGAGTTTGCTGTGAATGAGACAGGCAAGGTCTCTGCTTTTATGGACCTTATATTCCAGTGGAAAGGAAGACGTGAAGCAGAAAAATCACTCCCATCATTTATTCCTTTATCACGAAACCTTCTTATGCCATTTACAATTTTAGTTTCATGCAACTTCTGGCGAAGAAATGGAGGACATAACCGAATATTTGCTGGAGGACTTATCATGGTAATTAGTGTGCAACAAAAAAGATCCTGTACTCTTTGGAGACTTATTCTCTTGGTAGAGGCTGAAAGGAGTTGTAGCTATTTCACGGGGAGAAGAGTAAGTCAGCTACATTGTGTTTGAGTTTGGAAAAGAGAATTGAAAATGGAAGTACCTGTACTTTTAGATTGAGGGTGAGGTGAGAAAGAATTGAGTTTAAATTTTAGAAAGGATTGAGCTTGGAGCTGTGGAAGGAATATCTAGAAATTGTAAGAAGCTTTAGACTTCATGCAAGGACATGTTGGACATTATGCTGCAGAGATGGGTCATAGGATTTGGGGGAGAGGGTGTTGCTTAGGCCAGGAGTGGGGTCCCAAGCTCTGGGGCTCTCTGACTTTCTTAACTTGTCTTAGTTCCCACTATTCCGCCATTGGAGCATGTTTAAATATGTGTCTTGAGCTTCATCTAGTTGCAACACTCATTTCCTTTAACATTCACCACAGCTGGATCTTGCATTTTGTCTTTCTTAGAAGTATTTGATTTTTTTCACAACATTTTCCATTTTTATCTATTATGATCTATCTCTTCCTGTCATAGCCGGAAACATGATACCAGGATTAGGCAACTCTCTAGTCTCTTTCTCTTGGGTAAACTCTGAAACAAAATAACCCAAACCCATCTGTGATCTCTGCTACATCTTCTCATTTTCTCTACTGTCACTTTCTAACTTTGCGGTGTCAGGATAATTCATTTACTCTGAAAATTAATGTATTTATCTAAAATGTTTGCATTGCACCAATTCCTCTTGGTCTTTATAGGATGATAAACCATACACACATCACATAGCACTTTTGGCTTTAATTTCTGGCTCATCAGTTTGGTATTCTTTAATTTGCTTATTTTGGGGGGGGGTACAGTACCAGTTTTGTTTATTCTAAAGTCCTCCTTATTCTTGCAGCAATGATTTCCTGTTTAAAGTAGTAAATAAAATAAAATAAAAAAGTAGTGAATTTTGACTTTATTTTTAAGAGGCTGAAAAGTACAATGAATTGTCTGAGGAGTGGGGAGTCAAACCACAGGGAGATGCCACATCTGCCAGTGTAACAGAGGCACCACTGCCCCCATCCTAAAGAAGAATGACCTGCACTGGCACTTACTTTTCAGAAAGCAACAAACAAGAGCAGGGCTTTGGAAAGTATGCATTTAGGACAGTACGGCTATTGTCACATCTCTGATGCTGATGTGGTGACTAAGATGGAGAACTTAGATACTCATCACATGTCACTTAAATCACTGAACAGCTCAACTTCCTCAAAGAGCTTGGGAAACGCTCCTCATTTCAGAAATAAAAACAACTAATGATGAGCCCTGCCTGGGTATGAAAAGCCATGGTGTTCTTGTTGACCCGCTAGAGCTCAAACTTGTTTCAGGGCTTTGCAATAAGTAGAGGAAGTTTTTGAGCAACTAATATGTGAGACGGCTTTTGATAACCAGTTGTTCAATTTGAGAGTAACCGAGTGAAACAGAGGTCTCATTCTACTCTAGCATTTTCCGTGCAATGCCTCCTGGCAGTACAGGTTAATAAACTATTAAGTTAATAAATTCATTAATAAAGCTATTACATTTCTAGAAATTTCTAAGAGGAAATTGTTTCAGGGGAACAATGTAAAAATAATTCTCTCCTTGTGTTGCATTTTATTTCTTTCAGTTGCATTCTTCATTTTTAACTCAGATTGTTACGGGAATAAATATATGGTGTCAAGTTTCCATTGCGCACCATTCTTTATGGGTGTTATAAACACTTGGGGGAAAACATCCTAATTTACATTGGATAACTCACTTGGATTTATAGACATGAATATGGCTGTGGTTTACTGGGTAAACCATTATATTTGGGCTGTTCTTTTTTTTTGAAACCCTAGTTGTAGAAATGTGAGGAAAATATTTTATTTCTGCTGGAATTCTTGTATCAGAGTCACGGAATACAATGTTGGAAAGTACTAACTACTGTCGTTAATCACTTCTGCATGAACTTGAAATTTCAGGGGTTTTTTTTTCTCTGTAATTCTAGGAATTAACACTGTAAAACAACACACTTTAAGGAGATTTTTATTAAACAAAGATTATCCTACATTCTGAGATCTTTTAAATTTCCAGAGAGCCTGGCCATCGTGCAGTTCTTGTGGGAAAACATTGCCATGAATTTTGGGTACAATAAGTATCCTGACCCAGCGAAGCAAGCTCAGATCCTCTTGGCAATCCAGAGGCCAGATAGATATTGTTTAAGAAAGAAAAAGTCCGTTTTAAACACCTGCGCATCTTAGAAGTTGTGAAATGTTAGAACCTGTAAAAACTGACTTCCCATCCTGATTTCTAGGAAATGTTTTTGACTCATCAGAGTAAGACTTTATGACCTCAGCCCATCTCTCCTCTACTTTCTCTTCCCCAGCTGCCTTCTCCCACTAAAAAAAATCCACAGGGTCCTAAAGCTTTACTACTCAGCTCACGGTATCTTTAAATGATCTCTGTACTATGTACTTGAAAGTTGTTAAGAGAACGGATCTTAAATGTTGTCTCCACACACAAAAAACGGTAATTATGTGAAGGGATGGAGGTGTCAACTAACCTTATGGTGGTAATCATTTTACAATATATATATGTATCAAATCATCACATCATACACCTTAAACTTACATATGTTATATGTCAGTTATATCCCAATAAAGCTGGGGAAAAAATAAATGACTTCCTTTGCAGCATTTCTCATTATTCCATCATATGGGCCTCTGAGATTCCATTTAGATGTGTGACGTCTTCAGATACAGCCCCAGGGAAAGGATTTGGGACTTTCCGGCTTCTTTTCTTTGGTCTCAAGGGCAATGAACTCAAGGAACAGTAAGGGGTGACTTTTAGCTCATCTTACTGAACGTTGACCTCAAAGTACTTAATAGCAATTGAGACTGAGAGAAAACATTGCTTCTCTGTGGGTAAATCACGTCTTTTCCAGGACATTCAGCCTTACATGTGTCTGTTACATAGCTAAGGGAGAGAAAGGGGAAGGACAGAATAAGAGAATTTTAAGGATTGGCTGTTGCAAGCATATTTCTAGTCATTCAGCTTACCAGGGTTGTAGAATTTCTCAGTTCTATTCACATGGATAGGTGGAAGGGCCATAGGAAATAAGATGAAAATGTTTATGTTGGGAAATTAGGCTGTTAGGTATGTTCTCTTTGATATTCTACTTCTGTTTCAAAATGGTGTGTGTGTGAGAGAGAGAGACAGACAGACAGACTGAGAGATAAACTGAAAGAGTGCCAAGGAATGAAAGAAAGAGTGAGAAAAACAGAAGGTGCAAGAATCAGAGAGGAAGACAGAAAGACAGAGAAGAATGAATCCTTGCTTCATTTCAGAGAAAGAAATTGCTTTCCAAGTTGAAGCAAAAAATATGGTTAATTAATCAACTTAGAAATCAACTTTGGTTTAAGAAATATAGGGATAACAGAGTCTGGGTTCAGACACTGCATATATGCTCATGCTCTAGGGAAGAAAAGGGATGGATTTCACAGCGTGGCCAGTGGATGGAAGGAACTAGCAATTGCCAATAGCTGTTTCTTATTTCATGTGATGCAAAAGACTGTTATGATTGTCCATGGAATTGACAGGAGTCATCAACACTCTGTGAACATTCTCTTCTTACGGTGATGGTGGTAACTAATGTTTATTGAGCACTTAACACATATCTCCTAAGGACTTGATATCAATTGATTCATTTAAACCTCACGGCAACCCTAGCAGGTAGATACTGGAATTTTCTTTGATTTAAAGACGAAGAATCAGAAGCCCAACAATAGTCAGCTAGTGGAGGATGAACCAGGATTCACATCCAAGCTGTCAGGCTTTTGAGCCAAGCTCTTTTCTACCAAAGCGCTGCCGCCATGAGCTCTGACTTTTTTCTCATCTTCACTATTTGCAGGAAGCTAAGACTTTTATTGTCCTTGGCAACAGTTTTTTGTTTGCATCATAACACGACCTATGTTCTAGAAGAAGTCATATTGAGAGGACTCAAGGAAACTGTGTCAAGACGTTGTGGCCATTTAAAGATAGAAGCAGGTCATGTTCTTAGTGAGCAACAAATGGAAAATTGAATTTGCTATTTTAGGTCACTTCTCTAAGTCAGAAGGGAGCAGTGGGAGAAAAGCTATGATTGTGGGAGGCGTCTGAGGTAGAAAGACTGTTCAAAGGAGGAGGATTTTGTGACGTTAGATGTTGCTCCCCAGTCTAGAGCAGGCAGCTCGGTGCCTCAGGGCCAGGAGGCCCACCGGTCCTGGCCCCTTGTGCATTTCTCCCTGGCCTGTTTGCAGAGGCAGCGTTTCTGAAAGGTTCTGCATTTAATTCTCAACCTTGACTTTTCCCCTTTTAATACCAAGTCCAGGAATTGGAGAAGAACAAGAAGGAGCTGTTGAAAGCTCATGGTATCTGAAGCATCCTACTGATGTTGAACTGAGGATCACTTTTCTCTCTAACCCTGAATTGAAATTCTCTTGAAATCTGAAATCTGTAGGCCATTCTCAAAGTTGTCCCTGCAGTTTTGCCCACATCTTTATAGATCTGTGAGTGGATTCTAGAGGGTACAACACAGTTCTTCAGAGTGTGAGAGGTGTGTTTGGAGAATCACTGGCCCTTGAGTCAGATGGGATAGTGGTTAAAATGCAAGATCCCGGGATCTTCCTCAGCCCACTGAAACAGTACAGCAGAGAAATAGACTCTGGAGGTGTCTACTCTCAGTTAAGCACCTCAGAGGACTCTTTGCACAAGATAGTTTGCAAACCGTCCCTTGACAGGTTTGCTGGTTCATAGAGACAGAATTCTCAGATAACAATTGTTAAATGCATTCCTGCTCCAGCACCACTCTTAAGGTTAAGTATCAGGGCCTTGCGCATTGATAACTAACTGCTCCCGCCATGAGGAGGGTCCAAGCTTATCAAATGAAATTCACATATGCATAAAATAAAGAGATGAATGAGGTTCAAAAACAGGACAGATTCTCTCATTGGCCTTCTCTAGTGGTACCTCAAAACTGTTGGACATAGAATTTTTGAAATAGTATTGCCCTGTTCAGATAAATTGCCCTTTTCCCCATTTCATGGAGAATTTGACTCATAGACACTTATTTAAAACCTTTCGAAACAGTCTTTCATACAAATCTGGAGTTTCCAAACTTTTAAAGGACTCACAATGCTTACAAAACCTTAAATATTTGTAATTCCTTGCAGACCATATGCATAACTTTTGATAGTGAAGACTACAACAGCACTGGCTTTGTGGGAAATTTCCATCAGGATGAATAGTTATCTCATATGGGGATGGAGTGATTAAAAACATAAATTGAAGTGTTTATTTTATTAATCTAGAAGAAAGAAATATAACCTCCCTAAAAGTCTGGTATTTTAATGAGAAGAATATGTATTTTAAGAATTAAGAAAAAAACTCTAAAAACTTATATTTAAGAGACATTTCCCTTGTGCAGAATGAGAGATTTTCATTGCCACTGCAGGGTAGATTAAGAATAGCAATAGCAATATTGTTTTGGTTTCCCAATAGGGTTCATGAATCTTTCTTTGATTTGGTGTTGTAAGGGCCAGCCCTGATCAATCATTCTTGTGACATCTGGAGACCAATAGTCTCAAACACAGGCACAGCTATAATGGTTAAACTGGAGAAGAGGTGGAGAGAAATCAGCATCGCTGATAGGAAAGATTACCAAATACTGCATGGGTTATACTTACAGTAAAGATATATTCATTCTTTATCTAAAATTCAAATGTAACTGACCATATTGTAGTTTTACTTGCTAAGTCTGTCCACCCTACTCACTGGGAAAAGGGCATAGTAGCATTTTAAGAAAACCAGGATTTTGAGAACACTCGTTCTCACAATTGGTACTGGCATCAGCTCCACTGTTTCCTGAAGTGCTCTGGCTTACCATCCTCTTCTGTCAGATGCTGCTACCAGCCAGCTGGTCCTGGGATCATGGCTTTCTTAGTTATCCCAGCTTGTCAATGGCTGGGAGTTGGTTCTTCAGAAAAGATCCAGGATTGTAGCACTTGCAGCCTGTACCTCCAGGGTCAAGTCAGCTCAGGATTCTCACCTCTTCATATCTGAAGAGCTTCTGCACACAGAGGTTCACGGACTGACACCAGGCCGACACATACTTACACAGACCTGAAGATATACACACTGCCACCCTTCTGCCAAGTTTCCTAGATAATGCATTTACTTATCACTTATCAATTAGATGCAGGCTAACAGGTTTTTCATGTGCACTGTCTCATTTAATCCTACCTCAGCCTTATGAGAACAGTACTATTTTCTCTTTATTTTTTGAGTGAGACAATTAAAGCTTAGCATGGTCAAGTAACTTGCCCACAGTTCACAAAGATTCAAACAGTTTACCTGCTACGTGCCCATTGCATTGTGCATTTCATGTAAATCAAAAGGGATCAGAATGACTTACTGTGAAATAAACAGATGCCCTGGATTTGGGAGTCAAGCCATCCTGGTGAGCTGTGTTACCAGGGAGCAAGTTATTGAATCTCTCTGAGACTCAGCAGTTCTCATCTTTAAAATTGGGATGCAAATATGTACTCCATAAGTTATCGTGAAGACGAAAAGCAGAAAGAACCAAAAGAGAGACTAGAAAAAACATAGAAGAATGTGGGGACGCTGAGGGAAGGTGGTTAGTTGTCCCGGGGACTTGGTTTGAGGTGCAATTCACTCCAAGCCTGATTTTTCAGAGTGAGTTTTTTGGAAGCTGAAGCAATGAAGCTTAGCATGAAGAGCAGTGATATCTTTAAGGGGAGCACACACGGCCCTTGGATTTTCACGGAAGCTGTGTGTGCAACAGGCTCTGTGGCTCTTAGTTCACCATGGGAAGAGGAAGGCCAAGGCTCAGAATTCCTGAGAATTCCTTGAAAATCTCTGGTTCGTGACTAAGAAATATTTATGTTCTTCATAGAATATACAGTTGCTTTTCTGGGCTTCCCTTGGGGAAGAACGGTCCCCATCAGTTACTTTTTGTTTTTTTCTGAAAAGGAAAATAAAACAAAACAATTTGAGCCAATACTTAAAAACAAGGGATTCTGGACTCAAATAAAATGTTCAGTTATTGCAATTCTCTCAGTAAGCTCGGCTGAGTTGTGCCACCTCTCTGGGCCTTTCTTTCTCATCTGTACAGAAAATCGATTAGAATTCCGTGAGCCTATGCTGAGTCTCTGCCTCACACCTTGCCCTGTGTCCCAACGAAGATGGAGAGGGGATGAATTTGGGGGCAGGAATCACACAACCCAGTACACATTAGTGTCGTTGCATCAGATGGTGACATAAGCTTTAAAGAAAATAATGCTGGGCAGTGGAAAAGAGAGTGATGGAGGCTGGACAGCCAGGAGGCAGGACCGGACATATCATAGGCGGCTTCTCGGAAGAGGTGGCATTTGGGTGGATATTTGCATACACTGAAGGAACCCCGGAGAGTTGGCAAGAATCATGTTACAGGTGGCCCTTTGGAGAGTTATCGTAATATAATGTTAAGGAAGGAGGACAAGGCAGGGAGGAATTTAGACTTTGTTGGAAAATGTGGAAGCAACAAGAAGATGCCTCTATTGGGTCCTTGACTTCAGGTCATAAACACCCTTGGTATTCTCCACATTCTATGTGTTCTACAGATGTAGTTCATATATGTGTTTATAAATATGTTTTGCATTTTCTTATGAGATGGTCAGCCAGGCGTGGCCACAAGAGAAGACTGAGGAGAGGCTCAGGGAAAACCCCCACAAAGTTTACTATATTCACAGGTCCTAGGGACAGGAGGCAGAGCACACTGCACAGGGCCATGTGGGAAGGACACCAAGGTGGCCAGGAGGCAGATGACAAGTGTTGGAGCAGAACCTGGGCGACGGCTTTTATTGGAGTTTCCTTGGGAAAGGAATGGTGGGGCAGGGTGAACAGTCAGGGATTGGCTAGTTTGAACAATTTTGGGGGGCTTTAGGCTATAGAGGTGGTCCTAGTTTCCTGGTACCTGGCCCCCCGGTGATTAAGGTAGTGGAATATTGTCTCCTGGGGTTCACGGGCCAGACAGAGAGGGTGTGGCTCTGGATAGCTTAGCTTACATATCAAAGACATGTTCTCCACAGGACTCTTTGTTATCTCTAAGAATTGGAGCCAGAATTTTTTTTTTCTTTAAAATGTCAGAACATCATAATATACAGAAAACTTAAAAAATTTTTACAATGACACATATATCCATAAACTTAACTACACGTCAGGTATACGGAACAGGCACAGGTGTGCTAGGTTTTCTCCCATCATGGAAAAGCCCCTTATTACTAGTATTGGGGACTTACCAGATGGCAGCCATGTCTGCCACTGCCACCCTGCCTGCACTGCTGCCAGCCCTGGCACACCTACCAATGGACAGTGACAGCTGGGGTGTTGGAACCTACTGGCTACTGTGGTCCAGTGTGCGAGGCTGTTCTCTGTATGCTTATAACCCGGGTTTTCTGACATAGACAAGAAAGTTAAAATGGACCCTGAAGTCAGAACAGAATGGGCATCAAAGGAATTTGGCGTAGTCTAGTCAGGGGAGCAACAACGGTCACGGGACATCAGATAACAAATGGTGCATATAAATGGGCATGGAGATGGGAGTGAGAGAAGAGGGGGTGTTGGGACAAGAGGTGGGGGAAAGAGGACTTAGCTACCCCAGGAAGGAGTGCGAATGAAGTCAGGCCTGGCTGCTCAAAGACTCCAAAGGAAGAGGGATGTGAAGTGGAATCAAGGGCTAAGGGTCTGGGAAGAGCTAGAGATAGGATTACGAAAAGTACTTTTTCAGATGACTGGTGAGAATCCGTCTGCCCTCCCATAGTGCCTGCCTGCGGTCCTGGTGTTTCATGCCTGCAAGAACCTGGCATACCACACGTGGTAGGAATCAATACTTTCCTCTGGGATTTGCTGTGTCTGCTGCAGCAGCATTTCCTTCAAGATGCCTTCTGGGCCCTCCCCTGCCCAGCACTCAGGGCTATATACAGAGCTCAGAAGGGCTTCCATCAGAGAGGGACTTACCCAGAGCACTCCATTGCTTTATGCATTTGCAAAAATCTACGCTGAACACCTGAGGACTAAGAGTTTAGGACATAACAGAAAGGACTATTTCTTAATTCACAAAAGACATTGAGTAAGTGTGGTTCATGTCCGGCATCACACAGAATACCCATTTTGACGTGTATTTTATGTATTTGCCAGCAGATAAAAGTTAAAAAGCTAACCACAGGAAAAGAACAGAAAAACAACCAAACTCACATCTATGCAAAGTGAATGAGTCACTCACCATGTTTTTGGTGTTTCTGCTCTATTCTAAATAGAATCCCCTATGGTGTAATAAAAACACCAAACTACTGATACGAAGGATGGAAGAGGGTGAGGTTAATTCAAATTAATTGAGTGCGACAGGATTATTCAATTGAATCCAAGCGATAGCACACAGAGACTTGTCAAAGGCTAGGCTGGCAAAGCTATCACGTCTCTAGCTTCGATGCCTTTTAAGTTGGGTTTTTCTTCTAAGTTGGGCTTGTTGTGTGGTTTCATGGAAGTTTTGCCTGCACTTAGCTGCATCTAAGGAACAAGAATAAACACGGCAAAGTTGATTTGATGGTGGCACTGTTTCTTCTTTTGATATAGACATGAGAAATAAGATCACGTCATGATGCTGGTCTTAGCAAGGGCACCTCCATCCATCCCTCCATCCTCTCCATCAGCATCTCACCCTCATCCCTGCCCCTAGTTCTCTGGGAATGAGCTACCCTGACAACCTAGTGTGGGGTTGCCGTATGTTTTCCATACTTACATAATTCAGTTATAAAATTATGTAATCCCCATGTACAGGAAGGTATGTCAATCTTAGCACTGTTGGTATTTTGAGCCAAGTAATTGGTGTGGGGCTGTCTGGTGCATTGAACTAGATGCCAGTCGCACCCTCCCCCCACAGTTTTGACAACCCAAAAATATCTCCAGATGCTGCCAAATGTCCCATAGCAAGCAAAATCACTCCCAGTAGGAAGCCTTTGATATGAAAGTTGGTTTGACAACTTACTTTTCACAAAAGGAACCATTTCATACACTTTTCTACATCTTGCTTTTCTCAGTTGAAAATCACTGACAAATTTCTTCCAAGTCATCTGGTATAATGCTACTTAATTGTTTCTGGTGATTGCTTAATATTCTGTGGGTCAATGTAGCATTGACCATTAGGCCTATTCCACCATTTCTTTGGCAATGGCTATTAACATGGTTTCTAGTTGTTGGTCTCCTGTAAGCACTGCTGCAATGAGCACCATGGTATGTTCTTTTTACAGATTCCCCAAAATGAAACTGTGTCATATGTATTTTTAATTGCAATAATGTTGCCGGATTGCCTGATGATGGCATTTGGAGAAAACTTTAAAAGCTATAAATTGTATAAGACTGATATTATTCTAAAACTTTAATGGATGAGTCTAGATAGAAGTGATTATTTAAGTGATTTTTTAAAATCTGAAAATAAATATGATTAAATTGGAATATTTGCCTTTTATTAGTCCTAAAAATTACAACACTTTGTTCAGTAGGAAATTCAGATTACCAGTTTAATAATTGGGTCTTTCCAATGTCTTATTTGTCAAGGTTTTGGGTGAACACATCAATTACAATGAACAAACCATGAAGGAAAAACTTGTTATGCCTAGTTACTTTTTCCATAATTAATATAATCCATGTTAAGTATTTCAAGGCCATAAATGAAATATGGAATAGGGGGACTGGGTTAAACTTGTATTAAGTGATAGAATAATAAAATACAACTAGTAAGTTTCTTTAGCATTCACGGTTGCCTGAAACTCTGCAACTAGTCTCATCAATCAAGTCAGCACAGTCGGAGTGATATGTTACTGTTAAATGATTGACAAAAATAGTTGTTTGTACTTTGGACGTTTTAATATACTATTTTATTTTCAATTCAACAAGTCAGGATAGCCCTTAAGCAACATTATTTAATTTGTTCTAACTTTTTCTCTCTCTTTTAGAGAGTTATCTGGTGAAAGAAAAAATCTCAACCTGTCAAGATCACACTGCCCAACGGTAAGGAAATTAGAAGTTGTTTTTTTGGAATAGTTGACGGACTCAGCAAGTCTGGCACCGGGAGATGTTATTTCTGATGGGTATTGTGCTGCTGTAAGCAGATTCTGGCTTCTGTAAGTTGACACTGCTGGGTCTTTCCCTCTGTTTTTAGTGTATTTGGGGAAAGAGAGAACTAATTTAAAATTAAGCAAAATGTTTCTCTTCTCTTTATTAGGTTTACTTTTTAAAAAATGGACAGGTAATGTCTATTTGTTACAAACTTTAAGTTTTGTATTGAGCTTCTCAGTTACAATGTCTCAAAAGTGACTCCCTGGGGAGCCTTTGGGAGTAGGCATGTTAGCTCTAGTTTCAAGGTTCTGCTGAGCTTTTGGGCTCTTGCTTGAAGTTTCTTGAAGGTCTTGTTCTGTCAGTTTCCCTCACGCAATGTACATGAGCTGCTCTAATTCCCCCTTTCTTTTAGATTCTTTCTCCTAATAAATAAGGTTCTTTTATGTCACTCCTATTTTTTTGTTACATGCCAACTTGGAATGGAATGATTGCGTTTGTTATATTTTTGTGTGATTCCCAGCATGACATTTATAAACAGTTCCAATTTAAAATAATGTTATGTCACAAAATCATAAAATATTTAGGGAAAAAGACCTTTAGAAAACTATCCCCCAATTACTTAGAAATAACTATTATTATTGTTTTGCTACCAATTTCATGTGCTTTCTTTTCGTTTACAAGTGCAATTTGAAATTCTGGCTTTAAATAAATTACCTTTTACTGTGTAATACATTCAAAATTTTAAAAAACACAAAAGTGATTAAATAAAATGTGTATCTCTTCTTTCCTCCCTCCTTTGCCTCATGACAACTCATTCCTTTTCAAGGAGGCGTTTGATGTTTCTGGTTTTCTAACTTAATGGACCTTTTAGATTATTTACATAGTTTCTAATCTGTTTCTACATTAAACAATGCTTTAATGAATATCCTTGTGCATACGTTGTTTCTCACATGCACAAGTATTTGGACTGAAGGAAAAGGCTATCCGTCAATACATGAAGCAAAACCTGATTTTATTTCTCACTAAACAAGGGAAAAGAGTGCTCATTGGACAAAGTTCTATCAAAAGAGAGCAAAGCTGATCTTCTATAGGGTTTTGGGAAGCACTGAATTCAGAGACTGACAGACTTTCAGAAGTGAGAGTGGTTAGGGGTTGGCTGACCTTCGGCTGTGTACCCCTGGCAATGCGTGTGAACCTGTTGCTTGCGGTTGGCTTTTAAGAAGTGCAGTTAGTAAGTCAAATGTTCGCTGATGGATTGAGATGGCTTTGAGAAAGGTTGCAGGGGTGACTTGTTTATGACTAAGGACTATGGCCAAAGAGCAATCGTCTTCTTCCTTTCTTGAATTTGCAGTATAGGAACTTTAAATTCTTGTCTGTGGGCCCGGCACTGTGGCCAAGTGGTTAAAGTTCCATACTCCGCTATGGCGGCCCAGGTTTGTGGGTTTGGATCCCGAGCACAGACCTATTTCACTCACCAACTATGCTGTGGCAGTGACCTACAAACAAAAAAATAGAGGAGAGTTGGCATAGATGTTAGCTCCAGGCTCATCTTCCTCAAGCAAAAAAGGAGGAAGATTGGCAATAGATGTTAGATCAGGGTGAATCTTCTTCAGAAAAAAAAAAAAAAACTCATCTGTGTAATAAATTCACAGAAACAGAAGTGCTGGGTCCCACAGTATGAGCATTCTATATTTTGACTCCCTTCCATAGAGGTTTACCAGAGTACCCTCCCACCAGCAATGCATGACAGTGCTCATTTTCCCCAAACATAATGCGTCAGTAAGTTTTTTATCTTTGTCAATTTTATAGATAAAATGCAGTATCTTCTGGAAGTTTTAACTTGTCTGTTTTAGTATAAGTGAAGTTGAGAAAATTTGTACATGATTAAAAACAGTATTTTATTTTCTATAAATTTTTGCAAGCATCTGGCCATTTTCAGTTTTTTATATTGATTTTTATAGAGAGTTTTTTATGTTGATTTATATAGAATTTTTATATTGATTTTTAAGGACTCTTTATATATTAATTAGCCCTTGAAATTGAGTTGCAAATATTTTCTGGATATGTTTTTTGTTTTTGATTTCCTTTATGATGTTTATTTGGGAGGGGGGCATATAAAAACATGCTTTTACATAGATTCATCAATTTCTTATTGTCTTCTAGGTTTTTGCTTGTTTGTTTGTTCTGTTTGTTTTTGTTTTCTTCTTCTTCCCAAAGACTCCCAGTACATAGTTGCATATTCTAGTTGTAGGTCCTTCTGGTTGTGCTACGTGGGATGCTGCCTCAGCATGGCCTGATGAGCAGTGCTAGGTCTGAGCCCAGGATCTGAACTGGCGAAACCATGGGCCACCCAAACAGAGTGTGTGAACTTAACCACTCAGCCACAGGACCAGCCCCTTGTCTTCTAGGTTTTATACTATAGTTGGGAAGACTTTTCATTTTGAGATTATAATATTTTTTCTATGCTTTCTTCTAGTGCTTTTGTGGTTTAATTTTCATTCATTCTTCTGGACTCTATATTGGTGTAAGTATCATGGAGGAATACACTTTTTCTGAGAGCTACTGAGTTGCCCCAACACAATTTGTTGGATAATACATTATTTCCCCACTAATTTGAGTTACCATCTTTACCCAAATCTAAATTCCCTTAGATATGTTGATTTCTGATGTTTCTTCTCTGATCCATTGATTTATATGTTGGCTTTTTCATTTAACTTGATGCCACATGACTTTTCCTGTTTGGTAATTGGGCTTCTTGCTTATCACAGCGGTATTTACATTAAGTAGACATTCTATAATTTACTCAAAACTCTCCTTCTTGTTGCCCTCCATTGAACATTGGGGAGATTTTGGTTACAAACCAACAAATTGGTTTCCAAAACTTTACCTCTGTTTGTTCCATAAGCAACCACTCATGAAGGCTATTCTCTCAGGCTGCCCTGACCTGGCCACCATTTTATTTCTGCTAATGGATGTTTCAAGCATCCAACATCCTACCTTCTATAATACAGGTGAATATTTTCTCAATTAAACAGCATTTAGACCTTTCAGTGAGTTTGTGAGGAAAGACTGACAAAAATCCTTTAACAACCAGGCATCTTTCATGAAATGAGAAACAAAAATCTGCTGGGTCTTTTAAATTTTCCATTGAACTCTGGCATCTAAAACTTAAAGAGAAATACTATACTCAGTTCTAAGAGTTGGTTGCAAATAGCTGTCTACATGACTTCATTTTCCTAAGAAGTCACTTGCACTAAAGACAGTTATTTTTTGTGGATGATTCAGAAGTATTGACTGAGCCATCATGGTGCCAAATTTGTAAGTGTGTGTAAGAGTATGTGGGATGTGAATGTATCTCTGTGTGTGTGTGTGTGTATTGTGTTCACCAGAGGATAAAACCAGCATGTATGTGCTTCCTCAGGGCTCTCCGAATTTTTATTCATCATACAAGAAATTCTATTGATTTATATTGAGAGAGAGAGAGAGAAGAGTGTTATTAGTTGTTCATTTCCATGGCCACTGAGATGAACTTCTGACTCAGAAACAAATTCCTTTTTCCTGGACCTCAGTTCTTTTCACTGCTTAGGGATGGACACACCTGGAGCCAGCAGTTCAAGCAACGCCACATCTATCTGTATACATCTCAGAGGAAACTTTCCTCTATTGGCATTTGGTGGTTTCTCAAATTTATTTTAAAACATAATGGTCAGCACATTTGGGGGAGAATATTTGTTACTTAAGAAAAATTTGGGTTCCTCTTATGTGCCCCAAAGTCCTCACTGGCTGTAACTCATTAATCTTCTTACACTGGAATGGATGGGAACTGTTGCTATTGGCCACAGATAGTTGAAATTACTCACCCAAGATCAAATGGCGAGTCACTGGTGATACACAGAAGTGATGGGTCAGTAAGATAAATGTCACCATTCTAACAAAAAGTCTTACGCTGCATGAGGTAATTGTTATGAATCATAGAGTACACTCAGTAGGCTCCAGCAAGCACAATGCATATGGCTGTTTACATTACTTCTAACCATAGAATTTTCTAAAAGAGGAGGGTGAAGAATAAAGAATGACTGAAAAAAGTTCATTGCCTTCTTTACTCTCTTGAATTTGCTATATTCTCTTTCCAAAGAGTTGGTAGATGGGGGAGAGCAACAGAGGAGCATGGAGATTCAGAAAATGCTTGCAGGCTCTATGTGAGAGTGTCCTGGTCATCACAGGCAAGCTTTACACGATACCAGACCATCATTTCTAGGATAGTCAACGCTATCTCAAACTGGAGAATCTCCTTATATTTCATGAGATGTGATGTTGGCAAAACTCATCTTAGGGAAATAAAATGCAATGGTGATTGAGTAAGCGAACACTTCATTGTTTTTTGGGGGGAGAGAGAAGGGTGCAAAGCAGATTCTAAACAGAGCTGCCTTAAAACCCACAATTTTGTTCCATCACAAAGAAGATTCCAAGTGGCCTGAAATCCTTTAGGAATGTATGGAGGGAAGAAATATTCCTCTGCCCTCCAGGATTTTCTAGCTTGTCTAAGAATAAAATGGACATGAGACAGAATAATAGGAGAAAATCAAACAAGTTTAATAATGTATACATGGGAGAAACCCAGGAAAACTGAGTAACTTGCCAAAATGGCCAAAGCTGCACCTTCAATAACATCTTAGCTAAAGACAAAGGAGGATTTTTGGGGGTAGTGGTTTGGGACTTCGATGGGGAGGAAGGCAATTCACAAGGAGGTAGAAAAGCAAATGTTTGGTAACCAAATGTTTGCCATGCCTTGCAAAGATCATGGGACATGGGGAGGACCTTGATCAAATGGGCCTCACTAGGTTCCTCCCTGTCTGCTACACCAAGTTCGTATTATACTATAGTTTTGTATGGTATAGCTCCTTCATGAAATAGGCCTTCTATCTTAAATTCTTTTAGGCAGTTAAGGGGGGAGGTCAAAGTTTCTTCTTGAGTCTTTTGTTCTTAAAAATAATCAAGCCAAAGAGATACATTTTGGGGTGGCAAATTCTCCTCCCCAACAGGATTCAACTTCTGAGGCTGAGATATGATGTCAGATGGTGTCTAGCAGCTCCCATGTGGAACAAGGTCAACAAAGTCCAGGTGGGAGCTTCTCCTCCTTAGGGACTCTCTGGGATAAACCTTAGCTGTCTCCTAAAGTGTTGAAAATACAGGTGTTACTCAGGAACCGGGTTGAACCAGTTCTCCATGGCAACACTTTCTCAGAATTTTCTAAGAACAGGTAACTCTGAGCCTCATCTCCAGAGTCTGACTCAGTAGGGCTGACATGAAGTTTGGTGATGTCTGTTTTAACAGGTGCTCCAGGTGATTCCTGCAAAGACTAAAATCTTGTCTCACGCTGTGTTTTGGGGTTGAATCTGATCACACCTGATAATCTGATAACATGACCTGATTAATGATGATAAGTGATTCATTTCCAGGTTATGGTTTGAATTTTGTCAAGTTCACACATTTATGTATCGGTTCACTTCTATGTTTATATATAAATACATGCAAGCAAACA
Source organism: Equus quagga (assembly GCF_021613505.1). Classification (NCBI taxonomy): domain Eukaryota; kingdom Metazoa; phylum Chordata; class Mammalia; order Perissodactyla; family Equidae; genus Equus; species Equus quagga. Next base: position 31,327,226 of record NC_060287.1, on the reverse strand, counting down.
ACAAATGCATAATGCAATGGCAGGAGGAATTTCTTTGGTATGTTATGTTTAGGAAACAAACATGTTTCCTGAGATTTGATGAAAGTCCATTTAACATTCCTAGTTTTCCAAGAGAAATTGGAGAGGGCTACTGCATGGTCCACCTTAAGATCAAAAAGGGCAAAAGTACAGAATGAAGGCCAAACAATGATTTCATTATACAAATGAAATGGGAAAACGCAGTGAAATTCTATCCATCCCTCAGGACTGACTCCATTTAGAGGTTAGAAGAGTGGCGTGAGTGATCACACACTTATGGGCTGTATAACCATCTCTCCCCAGCAATTGTAGAAGGGTTATGACTAAGGATGAGAGAATCATCACATGACGTGTTTGAGCTTTCGCTGCCTTTCTGTTGGGTACATAAGAAGTAAAATAGATAATTGATCCAGATGGCCCAGCCCCTGGTGAAGGGAGAACAAAGAGTAGCTAAGTAGGTGAGTGCAATCAGCAAAACCCAAATAAGAGTGTTGGTAATGAATTTCAGTTCAGTTTTAGGGATGGACTGTTAAGTATATTAGGTGATGTCACAGAATACGTGTGATAAAGAAGATGTTGGAAGGAACTGGCTCAGGAAAGTTCCAAATGCCTTAAAAAATGATGCTTTCCATGTTGATGGTCCATTGAGTTTACAGGGATTTTCCACATTAAAACAGACTTCATGATATCCAGACAACTGAAGAGGAAACTGAGTTCCATCGAGGTGAAATGACACCCAGCTTTCTACTGTCGGAGCCTCTCAGACAGCACCAGCTTAGCATCTCGCTCACCCGCTTCAATGCAGTCGTGTTTACGGAGGACTTACCCTGTCTAAGGCACAGTGTCAGGGGTATGGAGGAGAGCGAATGCCCTCCGACAGTAAATGGGGTGCAGCTCCGTTATCCCTGTATGCGCCTTCATTGTTCTTTCCTTCTCAGCCAGCCTATGAGGAAGGCAGTGGAAAGACTTAGAAATTAACTTACAATTTTAACCATTAAAATTACATCACACTAACCTGTTAGACAGATACCTGGGAAAGCAAATATGTTTTTTTTTGTTTTTAAGATTTTATATTTTTCCTTTTTCTCCCCAAAGCCCCCCAGTACATAGTTGTATATTCTTCATTGTGGGTCATTCTAGTTGTGGTATGTGGGATGCCGCCTCAGTGTGGTTTGGATGAGTAGTGCCATGTCCACGCCCAGGATTCGAACCAACGAAACACTGGGCCGCCTGCAGCAGAGCACACGAACTTAACCACTTGGCCACGGGGCCAGCCCCGAAAGCAAACATGTTTTAAAGCAGGGAGCTCCCCATTATGTTGATTGGCCTTACAGGATGGCCCCGTATAACTGACGTAATAGAGGTCTGCCAACAAACTATGGCTCAAAGCACAATAGATTGCTAATTACTCATGGAGACATACTTTTTGAACAAGAATGGCACATTTTAATTGCCTTTTAGTAAGATGTTCTGTCCTTTTTTTTCTCTCCCACCTGGATCCCATCAGCACTTATGCCAGTGCTGCCTGAGTTTTAATAGATTTGTATTGGAAACGTTTATGTACTAATAGTAATAAAGATAAATTATGTTTGCAAGTGCTTTCCCTTACATTTCATCTCCATAATAACTCTGGTGGCTATGCAGGGTAAGTATTATCATTTCTACTTTATTCACGAGGAATCCAAGGTACGGTGCAGTCGAGAGATTTTCAAAAGTTCCATGGGGGAATCAGGACTCAAACTCTGGTTTTGTTTATGTGACAACATCCTATTCTGCATTTAAGAAGCCAAGATGTGCTATAATATAACATGCTCTGTACTAAGGCAAGCGGGTACGGCCACCTGCGTGGATTTTGTCCCTATTAGCTGTGTATTGTTAACTTCCCTGTGCTCAATTTACACACCTTTAAAATGAGAAAAACAGTAGCTGTTCCATTAGAAAATTTTGGTGAGGAGCTGTTGAGACAGTGCAAGAGGAATTGTTTTGAAACTTGTACACACTTTGTTCTTTGCCTAGAATCCTTGAGTGGGACTTCAGCGAGTCCATAAGACCTAAAAGTTGATGCGAAATTGGATGCTTATTTGCACATGATGAGGTTTTCCGAGGGGGAACACTGACAATTTTATAAGATTTTCAGAGATTTCTGTGATTAAAAAGAGAATGAGAAGTATTGTCAGGAAACATTATGCAAGGTACTAGTGTTATTCACACATTACGTCTTTTTGAATTTTGTAGTGCATTCCTTCTAGAAAATGTGGGAAATACAGACAAACACAAAGAAGAAAATAATAGCCACCCAGAAACATACCATTTAGAGAGAGCCCAGGTACTCATGTTACAATTTTGGCTGACAGTACCTTTCAGTTTTTTTTAATAAGTCAAAAATTTTAAAAAATGGGGACAGCACAAAATATTATATATAATGTATAAAATATATTAATATAACAATATAAAATATATAAACACATATATAGTTTAAGTGCACATATATTTGCAGGTTTGGGATCATTCTAAATATGTGAACATGACCTAGTGGTGTAATATTTTTGTACATGAAGTTTAATGCCGGACTTAAAATCTCTATACGGCTTTTCCATCATTTCTGTACCTAGCACTCTATTGTGCTTTCATATTGTTTCCGTTTCTGTCATTTTTACTATATTATAATATATATGCTTCTACATATAATTGTACTGTATATTCGTGAATTTCATATATTTTCTAAACTCAACTTGTATGTATTTCTCACATTAGATGGTCAGTTACTAAGTATTTAATTCTCCCAAATGTATTTCAGTTTTTCACTGCCATGTTTTCAAAAATTTTACTGAGATTTTTAAAAAAATTAATTATGCCTTTAATTATTTGGGGGCAATTTTCTTCTTATGCTTTTATCCCAAAATGTGGTTTGTCTGTTCCTTTTCTTTTTTTTTTTTTTGTTAGGAAGCTTGGCCGTGAGCTAACATCTGTTGCCAATCTTCCTCTTCTCTTTTTGCTTCTCCCCAAAGCCCCAGTACATAGTTTTATATCCTGGTTGTATGTCATTTTAGTTCTTCTATGTGGGATGCCACTACAGCTTGGCTTGATGAGCGGTGTGCAGGTCTGTGCCCAGGATCCAAACTGGCGAACTCCAGGCCACTGAAGTGGAGCGCACGAACTTAACCACTCGGCCATGGGGCTGGCCCTGGTTTGTCTGTTCTTATATTCAGGTCTCCTCTTATATTCCTCGGTTAAGTTTCAGTATTTTCTGTGCTACTTCTAATAACTTGCCTCTTTCTTGACAGTATTTGTAGATTGTCATTCATCATTTAAAAAATTTTTGCATTGCTAGAACTTCCAGAACAATTCTTAAAACTAGTGGCTATAGCAGGTATTGCGTCTTTTTTCAGACATTAATGTGGATATCTCTACTGCTTCAGCGTTAAAGGTAGTGGCTGGAAGTGAGCAACAGTGGTCTTTATCATGGTAAAGAATATTGATGTCTACTCCTAGTTTATTATAAGATTTTAGAAAGTCAGTATTGGATGCTGAATATTATCAAATACATTTTACCTCTAATGAATTAATATCCCTGTGCCTCTTCTCTTTTGACCTAAAGCAGTGAGTTCTTTCAAGATTACTATAGTAAATCATTCCTGCATTCTTAGAGTAAGTTCTTCTCAATCATAGTGTAACATTTTTAGAATACATTTCTAAATTAAATTTCTAATATTTTATTTAGAATTTTAAATCTACAATCATAAGGGATCCTGCTCGGTAGTTTTATTTTTCTGGGCTATTTTACTTTTTTGAATATCAATATAAGAATTGGCTTATGAATTTGGAAAGCCTTCTGTCTTTCTTGACAGAAAATTTTAGACAGCTATGAAATTTCCTTCCCTAGTTATTTCTTCATTCAGTTTTCCTACATCTTTTATATTTCCTTTAAAAATAATCTATTTTATTCAGTTTTCTAATTTATCAGAATAGGATTTTACACAATATTTACTTTCATCTTTGGTCATGTCCATTTTTTATTCCAAATTTTATATATTTTCTCTCTTTTCTATTTGATTAGACATGCTACATGTTTTATCAGTTATTTTTTTTTAACAGAAAACCAGGTCTTAGATGTGTTTATTCTCTTATTGATCTGCTTTCTAGTTCATTAATTTCTGCTATTTTTTCTCTCCTTTTGTTTTACTTAAGTTTTTTTTTTCTTTTTCCATGTTTTAATTGAACACTTAGTAATTTTTATTGTTTCTGGTTCTCTAATAAAGGGCATATGGTTTACAGATTTGCATTAGTTTCTAACTCTGTCAGCATTCCAGATATTTGACAGGTTATGTTTTCACTCTCATTATTTTCTGAACAATTCCTAATGTTGTGTTTGATTTTCAACACAATCATTTTTCAGAGAATCGTTTATGGAGCGATAATTTTGGTCTGTATTTTTTCCACTTTCTGAGTTTATGAGTATATAGCAAAACCTGTAGTTACTATTTACAAATATTCCTTGTAAACTTGATAGGAAATATATTTCTGTTCTCCTCAAGACACAGAATTTGCTGTAGACTGAATAAATCAATCGTGTTTTTTGGAGTCTCATTCCCTCCTTCCCCGACCATGGGGCATATATTTGCATCCTTCAACTGTAAGAGACGGAGGAGGAAGGTGTTGTAAATTCTCTCACTAGCCCAGTGTTTCTATTAACTTCTCTTTGTGCCTCTAAGAGTGTATGATTACTGTATTTTGAGGAATGTTATTTGGAGCATAAAGATTTATGGATTTTATATTTTCTGTCTGCGTTTCACTTATTATCAAAATAATATAACTCTTTATTCCAGGAAATGACTTTTTCTTTTAATTCTCCACGGCCTGAAAAGAATATAGCAACCCCTGTTTTCTTTCATTATATCAATTTTGTTTCTGCTCACCTTTAGTGTTACATCTTTGCCTAATCATTTAATAATACTCACCTGCCAATTTCCTTTAATGTTATAGCTCTTAAGTGATACTGGGTTGCATTTTATTGTTTACTATTTGAGGGAGGGTGTCTTTTACTATGGTTTACAAGAGGAGTTTGAAATCATTGTCCTGTGCCCTTGAAAAAGCTCATTCTCCAGCTAGTCAAATAAGGGAAATTTTATTTCCTTTTGGTGTGTAAGCTCCTGAATTCAGCAGTAGTTAAGGCACTACTAAAGAGAATTTAGTGTCAATTTCTAAACGGAAACACAATGTGTATTTCCAGCTCAATGTAGCATAACAGTTAGGTGGTGAACATGTGGGTATGAAAACAAATGGCTATTGTTATGGACTGAATTGTAACCCCCCGAAAATGTTGAAGTACTAACCCCCCAGTACCTAAGAATGACCTTACCTGGCAGTAAGGTTCTTGCAGATGATCAAGTTAAGATAATGGCATTAGGGTGGGTCCTAATCCAATACAACTGATGTCCTTATAAAAAAGGATGACATTTGGACACAGAGACAGACATACACAGAGGGAAGAAGACGTGAAGATACAGGGAGCACACTATGGACAAGCCAAAGAACGCCAGAGACTACCAGAAGCTGGCAGAGAGGCCTGGAACAGATTCTTCCTCACAGCCTCAGAAGGAACCAACTCTGCCAATGCCTTGATCTCAGACTTCCAAGGCGCCAGAATTGTGAGACAACGCATTTCTATTGTTTAAGCCACCCCGTGTGTGGTGTTGTTGCAGCAGCCCCAGCAGAGAATCCAGCTGTGATATTCCCAGTTGAGCTATTTGGGTTAAAAATTGTAACAATGGTAACTATCAGTATGTTTTCAAGCCAGAGGATTGAGTCTCTTATCTCAGCAGTCGCTCTACACATAGGACTAGACTGCATTGCTGACTTACTCTTAAACCAAAATACTAAGCACTCTATGGGCAAGTTCTTACAGATGTGAATATTCACAGGGTTGCTTGTGCAAATGCTGATAGAGGTTGGTTAAGCAAGATTTGCTGTCTTTCTTTACATCTCTCTTGACACTTCATTCCATGACAGACTATGGTTTCCCCCACAAGCTTTGTTATGAAATTAAATAGCACCCCGACTGCCCCACCAACACATCATATAATTTTGACCTTACTATCTCTAGTTTTCCCATGGTATTATATGTTATGCATTAAGATCAACAAAGAATTTTACTTTGTGGCCTACTTAACAAAAGAACAATATGCAACGTTTAATTATGCTGTGTCCAGACAAGTTTCTCTTTCAAAATAATTTCACTGAAGCTTATAGAAAAGTCTGCTTTGTTGTAAGCCGATGGGTTCTAACCAGTGCCGCCCCCACGCGGACGTTTCCAAGCCGGGATTTCACCATCAACGTGTGCACGCAAGGGGACACGAGGGGAAGTCATCCAGCTTCGCTGGCCGTTTGTAGAAGTCCTGACTATTTTCCATGAGAGCAAATCAAATCCCTGAAATTAAAAGGAAGATTGAAAGAAGGAGCAAAGAAAGAAGAAAGGAGGGGAGGAACGAAAGGAGGGAGGAAGAGAGAGGGGAGAAGAGAACATTTGAAAGGGAGAAGAGGAGAAAGGGAAAATGAGAACAAGAACAAGATAACGAGAGTGAAATTCCAGAGGACCTGCTGCAATTTTTTTGTGTGTGTCTGTAAGAGGCTGTGATATCTATCTTAGACCACACTCAACCCATTCTCTTTACCGTGAGACTAAGACTATACACCACTGTGGACATTGCAGTTTTAAAAGTGCGATGAGACCTGATAGCGATACCACATTAAACACATCTCCTATTGATTCTCTCTAACCTTGCAAAACGAGCTGCGCGCGTTAAGTACCTTTTTACTCCAGCCTGGCCGATGGGACCACAGATGTTAACTGCAGGGCTGAATTTCCTTGGAGGTCAGCAGACAGGGCAAGTGGGAGGTGACCCAGGGAGCATCTTCTGGCCCAGGGACTATTTACCCTCACTGCCCTCAAATACAGCTTGAAGACACATGTCTGGACAAGCCTGACTCATGGAGAAATTAAATGAAGCCTCTGTACGTCACTATGCATGTGTGTGGCATAATGAAAACAAAGAGTGTGTTATAGAAGAATGTAATTCATGGTTTGTAAGGCTAAAGTTATCTCTTATTTTCAAAGTTTATTTTCTCTAAGTTATGATTTTGTTTCAAATAATAAAAATTTAAGTAGCATATTTCATCAATTCACCGCGAATATCTGCCCTGACTCCTTTGTCCTGGTGATCCTGTTCTCCTTGTGCCCTGACAGTGGACTCGGAGCAGGTGGGGACGCAGACGCTTGCCGTCTCTGTGAATGGCATTGATGCTGTCAGTGCATCAGCCGCATAGATTGAAGCCCCCATTTACCATTCACAACACCTCAGGCTGATGTTTCAGAGGCTCTATTTTTTCATCTGGAAAATGAGCTGATAATATCTGGGGTAAGAATTAGCAGTTAAAATGTGTAGCACATAATATGTTCTCACTAAAAGGTGGCTATTACTTTTTCTGTTATTGTTATTGCTAATATTATAATAATTTTAATTTTAATCTACTAGTCTGGATGGTTTCCCCATGTGTGGAGAACCATCTGGAGTTGCAGCAGGGGTCAGAATTCACCTCAGAGGAGGCAGGAGGAGCCTGCTGCCCACTCAGTAGGGTTTGAAGAGAGCTGGGAAGAAGTCCCACCCACACTGCTTCTCTTGGCCCCTGCAATCCAGCCTACCATCCTCTAGGTGAGCTCAGGAGCGACCTGCGTCACCCTAAGGGAGGAGACTGGGGAAGGCCCTCAACATTGCCGAATTGTGAAACATGAGACAGCACTGGACTTGTGTGCCTTGTAAACGTGCTCACCCAGTACCTAGCTTATGCCCTGAATGAATAAATGAATGAATGGATGGATGAAGGTCAAGGTTATCACCGTCATCACTTTTCCTTCCCAACACACTTAATCTAAGGCTTTGCACAGAAAGTGATCTGTAACTGCTTGTTGAAATTATCTAAGTTGAATGGAAAATGTTTGCACTGGGATTGAAAGTAGAATTCATAAGAGCTCAGTTCAGGAAGGTAGGTAAGTCAGATGGAGAATAGAGAGGGAAATAGAGAGATATCTAGGACATGGGGGACCTTTAGGGTGGACACTTTGGGAGAGGAATTTGGGCTAGCCATGAAGGACACTGAGATGAGGACACGGGCAGGGAGAGAGAGGAGAAGGGTGGGGGAGGTGTCTCAAGAGCAAAGTGGTAGCAGCAGGCAGCGTGGAGTCTGAAAAAGGGTGGGTGTGGTGCAAATGGATGGTGCACATGTGCAGGAGAGATGGGTGTGTGCATGTATGCATGTGTGTGGTACAGGTGTGAGGTGTGTGTGGTATAGGTGTGAAGTGTGTGTGGTGCAGATGGACAGTGCAGGTGTGTAAGGTGTATATGAGTGCCTGTCTGCATATGGGGTGGGTGTGTTACATGGGTTACAGATGTGTGGGTGTGTAGTGCACAGGTAATGTGCAGATGTATGCAGATATATGTGTGTGCATGAGGGTGTGTGCATGTGAGAATGCAGGTGTGTGGTGTTTGTGTCTCTAATGCCAGTGTGTGTTACTTGTGAGAGGTGCAGGTGTTTAGTGTGTTTCTGGGGCACATAGGTGCAGGGTGTGCGTGTGTGTGTGTGTGTGTGCGTGGTGTACATGCAATGGCTATGTGAAATCCATGTGTGTGGTGCAAATGTATGGTGTGTGGGTGTACCACATATAGATGCGTGTAGACGTGTCCTATTTGCCACAGGCAGGAGTTGGAAACATTGTGTACCAGATGTCATGGGCTCCTATACCAGCAGCATCAGTAGCATCAGCACAGCAAGCATAGCTTGCTAGAAATACAAAATCTCATCTCCCACCCAAGACCCACTGGATCAGAGATTCTGGGAGCGGGCCTGCAACCTGGAGTTTCACAAGCCCTCTAGGGGATCCTGAGCCAGCTCAAGTCTGAGCACAAGTGCCATCTAATCACGTTCTGCTTGCTTCCAGCTTTCTCTTCATCATCCTAGAGGGTATATTTTTCTCAGCCCTGCTAGTGATGCCATCTTGGCAGTTAGTCCAAGCCTGATGGAGGAAGACTGGAAGCGGGGAGGCTGGAAATCAGATGCTCTGTGCTAGCTGCATGGTTGACTATATCATCTTTCCTTTAAAATGGAACATCCATCACTTTTGAGCTGTAGAGCACTCTTTTTACTTAATTGGACAATAATGGAAGATTTTCTTCAGATAGCTTTTGGACTTGAAAGATAGCTAATATCTTTATCCATGATAATTTCCCCAATGAAGAGTCATTTCTGAGAATTTAAGTTTAATTGTAACGCAGGGAATATGCTCTGTGTTGTAGGATTGTATAACTGTAGCCTACAAAGCACTTTTGCAAAGTGGCAGGGTTCTTGGGAGTTCTGGAGCTGCCTATCCGGGTTTGGATTCTGCCCACGAGGCATTAGATCAGTTTTTGACCTCTCTGCCCTTCACTTTCCCAGCTGTCAATAAGGAGAACAACAGGACCACCCCCATAAAGTCCTGTGGGAATCCATCGAGATGGTGTGTGCAAAGTGTGTTGACCTTGTGCCACAGTTTTCGGTTCAGGAATACAGGTCAACTATAATATTGAATGGAAATATTTGAAGTGTGTCATGGAGGATAATTTGGCATCTTTATCCAGCAAATTATAGTTAAGTAAAAATAAGAATGAGTGTGTGTAAGTGGAGCCTGTGCCTTGTGCAAAGATGCTGATGCTGACAGCTTTGCCTCCTGGTCCCCGGTGGGGCCTCCTCACTGACTTGACCACAGGGGCAGCTTTTAAAGAGGTCTCTCTCCTCAGGGAGCACTGTCCTTTTGCTCTTGAAAGACACCCATTTGAATTTGAGAGCCTGTTATTTGACTTCTTTTTAAACCTTGGTGCCTCTTCTGACTCTCCTGCCCCCGTTCTGTTTCCATTCCCCATCCTTTCGCTGGCTCATCATTCAGTGACTTCTGTGTTAGTGTTAAATGGCCTTACATAAAAATTGCCATGAGATATATTTATACAGTGGAGTATTACTCAGCCTTGAAAAGGAATGAAATTCTAACACACGCTCCAACATGCATGAACCTTGAGGACATAATGCTGAGTTAGAGAAGCCGGATACAAAATGTTACATATCATGTGATTCCACTTATATGAGACACACAGAATAGTCAAATTCATGGAGACAGAAAGGAGAATGGTGGTTACCAGGGGCTGGAGAGTGGGGGATGGGGAATCAGTGTGTAATTGGAGCAGAATTTCAGTTTGAGATAATGAAAAAGTTCTAGATATGGATGGTAGCGATGGTTGCACAACTGTGTCAATATACTTCATACCACTGAGTTATACACTTAAAAATAATTAAATTGGTAAATTTTAGGTTATGTATTTTACCACAATAAAAAAAAATTACAATGAGATGAATTCTCTCTGTCCTCCAGAGTCTAGTAATTGGCAAATCTTCTACCTGAGGTTCAATTTCATTCAAATGCATATATGACTGCAGAGGAGGAAAAGCTTTTCCTCCACCCTCATATACTCTTTTTTTTTTTTCTTTAAAGATTGGCACCTGAGCTAACAACTATTGCCAATCTTCTTTTTTTTTTTTTAAACGATTGGCACCTGAGCTAACAGCTGTTGCCAAACTTTTTTTTCCCCTGGTTTTATGCCCCCACAACCCCCAAGTACTTAGTTGTGTATTTTAGTTGTGGGTCCTTCTAGTTGTGGCATGTGGGACACCACCTCACCGTGGCCTGGCAAGCGGAGCCATGTCCGCACCCAGGGTCCAAACCAGTGAAGCCCTGGGCCACCGGAGCGGAGCACATGAACTTAACCACTTGGCCATGGGGCTGGCCCCCTACCCTCTTATATTCTGTACCTAGAGACTGCGAATTAAACGGACGAAAGCTATATTAACAGGAGAAAAGGCATGCACATTTTATTGATTAAAATGTTTACATGCACGAGGGCTTCACAAAAAAATAAGTGAAAATCCACAAAAGTGGTTAGACTTGGGGATTTATATACCATTTTAACAAAGGGCAATAAACTGTGGAGAAGTGACCCGACAAAGGAAAAGGGGGTTTGGGCTCTGGGTGGTAACTTGTAGGAACCTGATACAAGGAAATGTATGACAAATAAGGGTTGATTAGCAAGGTTTTTTATGCAGACTCAACTCAGTGCTGTCTCTGATGATGAGTCATTCTCCTCTTTCTGGTACTGGAGGGGACACAACTCATTTACAGATGGAAACTTATGTCACTTTTACATGAGAAATTTATGCCCTGCTTTTGGGCAGAAGAGGAGAAGGCAGAGAACTCTTCCTGTATCTGCTGTTTCTCAACTGCCTTCGGCTCAAAATAATCCTTATGCCAAAGTGGCATATTCTGATCCCCTTCATGATTAAATTGACTCAAAATAAAAGAGTGAGGCAGTAATCCTTCCTATGAGTGATTTTCAGATTTGCCAAATCCATACGCAATCAAGGTTGCAAAACACAGCCTGGAGGTCTAATCTTTGTTTTTAACATCTGGTATTTCCATCAATTAATCTAGGCTTATACAGTAAGTACTTGTTACTTTGGTCTCCAGTTGAGGTTTTTTATTTTTTCTTAATACCTATGATGGATGAAGTGTGTCCATTCCATATCATCTCTCCAAGAAGAAGAATCCAGATTTCCCCTTGGGGGTGGGGTTACTAGAGCTGGAAAGGATGAAAGAGGGAGGGAGAGAGTCAGCAGTCTATTTACTGAGATCATCCTGGGTGCCCGAAGCTGAGCGAGGTTTGGAGAAATATCAGTGAACAAAGACAGATGGTCCTGTTTCTTATCATCCTAGAACTTACAGGGAAGACGAAAGTTAAAACCCAAAATATGGCAAATAAACAAATCATATCAAGCATAATGAATGCTATTTAAAAAAAGAAAACAGAGGATAGGATTCAACAGTGGTGAATAGCAGAGCCATTTTTCTTGGTCTAGCAGAATTCTCTGAGATGGTGAAGCTGGTCTTTGAAGGACACATGGGACTTCCCCAGGGAATGAGGTGGGATGGGAGAAGTAAGACTGAGTTCTAGGCAGAAGGAACAGTGTACCCAAAGCCCTAAGAGGGAGTGACATGGTCCTTTGGAGGAGCTGAGGGACGTCCCAGAGAGCTGAAGTATGATGGACGAGAGTGACATCTGTTGGCATGGCTCCGACAAGGCGCATAGGGCATGGTGGCCACGCTGAGGATGGAGACTTCACCCTTCAAGCCATAAGAAGACATGGAATGGTGTTAGAGAGCAGCAACTTCAACGCACTTGTTTCGTGGAGGAAAGAACTGAATTCTAGTCATTAAGTGATGTGCTCAAGACGCACAGCTGGTTACTGAGAGGCCCAGGGCAGTCCCCATCCTGCTGCCTCCCCACTCAAGGGTTCCTTTGGCTCCATAGCATCTGCTTAATACAACTTGAGGAACTGAGGGTGGGCTTTGGAATAACAAAGAACTTTGGTGAAACCATGGTCTTACCACTGCTAGGTGTGAAAACTTGGGAAATTTATTTTACGTCTCTGAGCCTCAGTTACTTCATCTGTAAAATGGGAAAACTAATCTCATCTTATCAGGTGGTTATGAGGATGAAATTAAGTAGTGTATGGAAATCCCCTAGTCCCATGCTCACGGCACTGCTATGGATCAATTCAGCGTCAATTTCTGCTTCGAGCGTCACTTTTGCTTGACCAGAAACTATACCAAATGAACTTCTTCTGGCTTTAGTGAATGGATTGATGGGATTATTGTGATGGCTTCTAACTCCTTGTCAGGCAGTCACTTGACAGCTTTCCTGGGAGAAGATGCAAAGAAAACGGGAAGTTCCCTATCATGCCCAGAGGTTCTAGGTCCGGGCAGGGTTTAGCTAATAGGGTACAATACAGTACAAGTTCAATAGGGTTCAATTCAATACAAGTTCTCTGTCTTCTATGAGATAAGTGATGTTATTTTCTGCAGCATGGTAGAGCCCATAGATACACAGAATAGGAAGACTCTAAACCCAGCTCTGCTGCTGGCTGTGTGATTTGGGACAAATCACTTAACCTCTCTGAGACCCTGTTTCTTCCTTTGAAAAATAGGTTTGCCATGATGACAAAGCAGCACAGTGAATGGAAAGCACCTAGAAAATGCCCAGCATACAATACAATAGGACTGTTGATGGTAGATGTTGATGACTCCTCCCTTGTGCCCAACTTTGGTCCCAGGTCCCAGGAGCACTAATGCCTTTGGAAACAACACCCAGCGTGGGAGAGTCTTGGCTTCTTCTGATCCAGTTTGGCCTAATGTGGAAGCGGGGCTTTCCCCACCCAGCTCTGATGGCTCCAGTGCAGCATGACTTAGCCTCATGAATGTAGATCAGGGCCATGGAAGGCAACTGACAACCTCTTACCTAATGCCCGATTTTGCAGCAAAGGGAACTGAAACACAGAGAAGCAAGTGACACACTGTAGATTGCACATCTGCTCAACAGCAGGGCTATAAGGATTCATTTCTCTGTCTCTTTAAGCCAATGGCTCTCTACTTTCTTACTCTTCTGTTGGGCCACATGGAAGTGTAAAGAACATTCTACTGAGTTCAAGTATTAGCTGGATGGCCCTGCCTTGGGCAAGCCCCTGTGTCCCTCTGTGTTTGTGTCCTTATCTGTAACGAGGGGCTCACACTGGTCCACGAGCAGCTGAGGATGCAGGGAAATGAGGACCAGGCACAGCTATTCCACTTGTCGGTTCTGGTGTTCAATAGGCTAAAGAGATTCTCCTCTGTTTAGTTCTATCTTTTCAGCCCTTTTATTTTTCTGTTATTCTCAAGTCAAATTCTTAGACCTAAACGCCTGAGAAATATCTATCAAAGGCTTTAAAAATTGTCATTGAGTCTCATCTCAAGTACTGATGGTTTTATTTTGGCTCCCTTGATAAAGGTCTTTCTTGGTAGGTGTTCTAATTGGTTTTGAAAATATTCTGCATTATAAGGGCTGTGGAGAAACAGGCCTGCCTTCTTGTATATTGGTGGGAATGCATAATGGCACAGCCCCTCTGGAGAGAATTTAGCAATATTACGTATGTATACGTTTTAACCAAACAATCCCACTTCGAGGAATCTATCACGAAGATAAACTAGCAAAGTATGAAAATGAATACAAAAGCCTATTCGTGTGGCACTAATTGCAGTAGAAAAAGACTGGCAATAACCCAAAAGTCCATCAGGAGGGGATTGGTTGACTATATCATGCTACTTTCACACAACGGAGTATTTATCATATTGCTGATAAAAAACTAACTTTTATACTGCTATCGAATAATTCCTAGGACATATTGTTAAGTGCAAAAAGCAAGCACGGCAAAGATCAGAATGTATGATATGGTACATTTTATCTTAGAAAAGGGAGTACTTTTCCTACTGAATACATTAAAAACACAATAGGACAAGAAACAAAAATTTTAAAAAATGGTTAATTATAAGAAAAGAGAGAAGCAGAGTGAAAGCAACAGGTTTGGAAGCTAGATTTTTCTTAATGTACTTTGTTGTTTACATTTTGAAACAAGCAAATATTTTACAAAATTTTGAAAATTAAAAGCAAAATGTAAAGAAAGTAACCCTTTAATTCAGGAACGAAATTAAATAAATCAGCCTGAGTATTAACTATATAGAAAGGAATGATTTCAAATGATTTTAACCCTCATTTATGTGTCTGGGGAGCTGCAGTGGGATATTTCCTAAGGACAGAAAGAATTGCAAAGAAATCTTAAGTTGCTTTTAGTAATTATATTGTTAGTAATCTGTTGGTATGGTTACTCTGATAATTTTATTTACAAATTAGGATAAAGCATATAGTATTATATTAATGACATGGGGAGTCAAGTTTTTTGACATCAGAGAAAAGGAGAACCAAATAGAAAAGCAGAGAAATTAAATAGAAACCTGTAACCTTAATAAATTGAAAGTATCTGTATGAGCACCTGATGTATTTCTCTTAAAAATATTTTCTGTCTCAGTCCATTGAAAAGGCTTAGAACCAATAACCAATACCGAAGCAAGGAGCTCCCTAGCATCCACACTACAGTATCCAACACCTTTCCCAGGAAATGAACCAGGGCACCTCGGAAAATCTGGTTAATTCCAGGCTGGGGTGGGAGATGTTCAAGATGAGCCTGTAGCATCTTGTCACACCAGAAAACCAGGAAGCTACCAAAGACCTTTGGGCTGTGACAAAAAATCCAAAACTCACAGGAGCCAACATGCAAAGGCTCCTACTAGCCAAAGATGGAATAACTATATCCAAAGATGGATATATATATATAAAGAACAATATCTGTAATGTATTGAAATATATAGAATCTGTTAAAATCCATTCATTCATAACAATATTTAAAAAATATATGTGCTCCCTTTGTAGGATGCTAGGGAACCAACTTATTATTCTAAAAACTGATATATAAAGGAATAGAATCAAGCATTTAACTTCCCTTTCCAGATAGGGTTGTACCTTGAGAAAACTAAATAGTTGAGAAAGTA
Source organism: Equus quagga (assembly GCF_021613505.1). Classification (NCBI taxonomy): domain Eukaryota; kingdom Metazoa; phylum Chordata; class Mammalia; order Perissodactyla; family Equidae; genus Equus; species Equus quagga. Next base: position 31,311,658 of record NC_060287.1, on the reverse strand, counting down.
AAGTTCTTTTTTTTGGGAAGAACTCCAATTAGTAAAGGAAGAATTAGAAAGAGTTAGCATACTACCACTTTTCAACCCCTTATGAAATAATGTATCATTGCAAAGGTCATCAATAGCTGAAAAAACCCTTACCAGTGAAAAGCTGAAGGTTAACTTTACAACGAATGGATGAAGTTGTTAAGACCTACCTCCATTGATTAATCACAATATCACAAAAAGGAGAGGCCAGCAGACACTATGTGCCTCCCGATATGATGCAATGGGGAGGATACAGCACGTCCTCTGATGTGTTATCACCAAAACCTTTTAACTTGAATCCAATCCAGCCTCTCAATCTAGTTCCCTTGCTACAGAAAACACAGGAGCAAAGAAATTTATTAAAAATTACCTTGGTGATGCAATCAGCAACATCCAGAATGCAGGAAACAGCAGCTAGGCTTTTCAACAAACAAATTGCAAAAAAACAAAAGAAAGAGGGATAGGTATAGATAAACAGACCTACATAACATGACCTCACGTGCAATGTAGGGGCCTTTCTTGCTTTCTGATTCAATCGCACCAATGGTAGAACCAACCTTTGCGTATTTTTGAAATTTCCTGTAATAAAAAGTAGGTTTTGACCGACTGCTTGACTGCATGCTTTCACATGTGGACATTGCCGTGGGCTCAGTAGTAGCTGGAAGGAGGGTTGCCCTTTTGTAGATACATTTTTGGAGTATGGGTTGAAATGTATGTACGTTTAAACTTTGGACTCTGAAGGAGAGCAAATTGCTAGGATACATTTATCTTTCTACGGTATATAATTATGCAGTTTTCCTTACATCCTGCTCCAATCTGAAAGTTTTTGAGGGCAAGGACTAAATTAATGGCTTTCTTTCCTTTAAAACAGTGCTTAGAAAAGGATGTGCTGAGTAGTTGCTTTGGGTTGATGCATAGAAGGCTCGCAGTGGTTGACCTGCCAAACTGAGAAGCAGGTAAATTCCATCTCCATCATGGCTAGACCCCACATTAGATGTTTCCTTCTCCCTCTGTGTGATATCGCCTTTAGTGTTATCAAAATCTTCTACTGGGAAAGATGTTCCATGAACCATTTAAGGCTGAGTGTGGGATTGTTAGTGTAACCTTTCTCACGGGTATTAGTTTTGTGATTGCTATCAATAATTGTGAAATGAAAAGCTATTGTCTTCTATTATGGAAACTACAGGCAACAAGAGGAGGCGGTAGATTTCGGGCTGGGAGACCTATGATTGCATCAACTTACCTCCTGCAACTATTTGTGAATCTGCAGCTCACGCTATGTCACAGGTGCAGAAATTCTAAGATGCACCCCTGGCTCCTGGGAACGCAACAATCGTGGGTGGCTGTTTAACTTTTTCTTCCTATGATAAGGTGCTAATTCCTGGACACTGTCTCAGATGTTTCATAGCAGCATCTAGGCCATCAAGGGGGAAAGAGTTCCAAGGCTGATTGTGATCTAAAACAAAACCACTCTTATTAAATCTTAGAATAGATTAAATTAACTTGGACATTTTACAACCTTGTGTCACTCATCTGGTAGTGAGGAATAGACAAGATTTTCTTAACATTGTAGGGAAAAAACCTCTTTTCTCTGAAAAGCTCAACTCCTTTGATAGTACAATTGGCCAAACTAAAACAACACTGACTTTCAATGTTACCCCATGCCTTTTTCCTCCTTGTCTGCCACGCTGCAAAGTCTTCTGAACTATCATCTTAAGAGTGTACAGAGCATCAGGGAGATCAGAGTTGACATTGACCCAGAACACCTGGCTCCAGGAATGCTAACCTGACTGTCCCCACCAGCTTCGCTATTCTGCACTTGGTGCTGGACACGCTCGTTTTAGATGAATCAGTGCACATATGTTATTACAATCATCTCACTTTCTCTCAAAACTTTGGGAACACATTGGGTACATGGTTTTCCCACCCACAGTCCTCAATAATCATCCTTTTCTATTTTTATTTTTCAGAGACTTCTAAAAGACTTAAAAGGGTACCTTCTTAAACCTGATCTGAGTAGCAGCTGGGAAAAAAGATGAGTAGATGTTGCTTGTGGGTATGGTAACCATTTTGTTCTCTGCCAGATTTAATTCTGTTGTTGTAATAGAGAAGAAACTTAGCAGTCCACTTGTTCCAATGATTTTAGAATATTGCATGGGAACTAAAGGCTGGATCTTTGAGATTTTTTTTTTTTTGACTATAAAATATTCTGTTTTGTTCTGAAAATCATGGTCAATTGATGACATTATCATTGTCCTACTTAATACAAAAATAAACATCAAGAGAAAGACATTTTTGTGGCTTAATATTTTTTTGCATTTTTTCTCAATTTTATTTTATGGTCTTTTGAACACAAGCTTGAACTCTTCCCTTTTCTAAGAATGTTATGTGCATTTTACTGAACTCACTGGCCTTAGTCATTTATTGTCTGTGTTTCCCATTTGAAGGAAATTATTGGGCCTTGTAGTTTTTGTTTGTTTTCATTTTATTTTTGCAAAGTAAGAACTCTTTTTTGAACTGCATATATTTTGTACACTTTATTAGTTTAAATTTTCTTACTTGTAAATGTCATTAGCAATTAAGTATATTAGAATGTTGGAAACTAGCTACTTGGATGTTATAGTCTCAGATCGCCGATTGTTGGTGATGGAGAAAGAGTCTGCCTTGTTAGAGATGTGTTCACACAATGGTATGAACTGTGGAAGGATATGTGGAAAAGCGTCATCAGTGGCTGCAACAGTGTACTACAGGGAAGAGGTTTATTTGAGAGAATTTAGAATGATTAGAAATAGGAGGATCCTGGAAATCTGACAACCACTTGAGTGACTAGGTGACTATTGTCTATTGTCTATTGTGTCTATTTGTCTATTGTGATGTGGGGAAAGGGAGCAGAGCACCAAGGAGCCAGGGTTCAATAGTCCACATTTATCACTTGCTGCGTATATGACCTTGGGTCTGCTGCTTCACCTCTCTGGGCCTCAGTTTCTTCATCAGTAAAATGGGGACAATAATCGTACCCATCTGACTGGGCTTTTATACTACTAAATGAGTCAATAGTCAATCATCTGCCTGTTCCTGGAACATGGTGAGTGCTATCTTAAGTATCTGTGAAATAAAATATTACATTTCAGACATGAAATGCCTTGTCAATCATAGACCTTAATTGTCTGTGTTTAAGAAGCAGCAAATTAATAAAAGAATCACCTCCTTTCATAGGAAAAATTGCATTTGAAACTTCCAAGTTATCTGAATGTCAGATTGAATAAATTATATAAACCATTCGACATCCTTGGAGAGCAGTCTGGATTTGGGGTGGAGGTGAGGATGCGGAGACCTCCCAGAGATGTCATGGATGCATCGCCCTCATCTTCAGCAGAGGGGAGAGTAACAGTTAACATACTGGGGGGCTGGGACAGGGGGTGACAAACTGAACCACCGGGCTCCTCCCTCCCCCCTAGTAAATGACAAACTTTTAATCTGGTTGTAAGCAGCTTTCATGTCACAGGAAGTAGGACCGTTCCAATTTAGCTCTTAACTGCCTGGGTTCTGGTGAGATAAAATAGATTACTTACTGTCTCAGGCACAAGGGAGAAATAAGATGCATTTTAGTACCAAAAAGGAGAGGAAGGAAGATAAAGAAAAACAGGAAAAAAGACAGAAGGGAGAGAAGGAAGGAAGAATGGAAGGAGGAAAGGAAAGAAAGGAGGCAAGAAAGACAGACAGAAGGAAAAAAGAAAAAGAAAAGGAGAAGAAAACAAATACAAGTCACTAAGAAAGGAAAATGATGTTGTTTTACTTGTGAGGTTCAGCAAAGTCTTTTAGGAAAACCTTCAGTCAGAAGAGCCATTTTGTCTTTAAAAATTATTTTTCGGGAAATGGAGGCAAACGAGAGTAAATGCTGGCTTTACCTAGGTTTCTCCGGTTAAGATGTTTCTTCTTTGACTTTCTAGTCAATGGGGAGCATTAACTCTGAAAAGAAGGCAGAAGAAAAAACTCGAGACAGCTCAGTGTGGACCTTGTTTCCGATAACAGTAGTTGAGGGATGAAGTAATGGCTTATCCTCTTGTACAGTTTTGAGGCCACGGAACCACAAACTGTGACAGTTCCCACAAACAGAACCTGTAGTTTCTAACCAGCAAACAAATTATAAACTATACCAGGTAAAGAAAAGACACCAAATCTTGAGGGAGGTTTGGTGGCCACGTTTAAACCGGAATAAGGAAGTGATAATGTCAGGCATGGAAAATGAGACTGGATTAGACTACCATCTTTGGGTCTGATAAAAAGAGTTAATTCATCCGTATCAACATTAGAATTAGTAATTATCTTCTTCAAGAAAACCATTATTTAGGTTATTAGAATTTTAGGCTGTTGTTTCTTTTGAAAGTTTTGAGTGTGTTTAGATAACTGAAACTCCTTCCAAGGATTTTGGAAATTGCCAGCATACGTTGACATATCTATCTCTTCCTATGCCTTTACCTTTGGCTCAGTTTACAAATAAGCCATATAGAACCATTAAACAACATTTTTTTTTCAAGTCTAGGGATTCTGCACTAGAGTTATCAGATAAAATAGGGGATGCCCAGTTAAATTTGGCTTTCTGATAACAAATAAAAAAGTCTTAGTGCAAGTATGTCTAAATACTGCATGGGCCATGCTAAAAGATGATCCATTATTGATCTGAAATTTAAACTTAACCGAGTGCCCTGTATTTTTATTTGCTATATCTGGCAACCCTATTCTGAAAAAGTCAAGTGGGCTATTAGTTATTTAGTCCTTCAGAGCATGCTTGCTCTGTTTTGATGGACTGTGTTCCCATCACTTCCGTTAATCCTGGTTTTGTGATTTGATCAATCTGCAATACCTTCTCTGAGCCTCTTGCCATCGTTGTCTGGGCAGCACACCTGTTCAGGACACTGCTTCTCAAACTTGAATGTGCCTGCAAATCATTCAGGCATCTTGTTAAAATCCAAGTTCTGATTCAGCAGGTCTAGGGCGGGGCCTGAGAGTCCGCATTTTAACAACTCCCGGGTAACGTGATGCCGCTGATCTCTGGCCCAGACTTTTGAGTAAAGCGTCTAGACTGAAGTTCTCATTTTCTATTAAACATAAATAAAACTGTCATTTGGGTGTTTTCTTTACACTTACTTCTTCCATTTTTGTGGGATCTTTATTTTACTTTTTAAAGCCAGATCGTGCTAAATGTTATGTCTTTTGTTAATGGAAGAAAACTGTATTAGGCTGTGAGAAAGTTCTGCAAAAGCATGAGTTCCAAGAATTGGTCATTAGATTGTTCATCTATTCATATTTCTGGAAGAACCAGAAATGTCATTAGAAAAATCACATGATTGTACTTGGTTAACAGGCCATCCTAGGAGTCAGGTTCCAAAATGTGTCTGTTACTAAGCATGAAAACCCTGTTCGAAGTAATGTTTTTTATAACACTGAACCCTGTTAGGAAAAAGCATGTTGAAATGATTTCAACATCTGCATATAAAGACTCGAAAATTCTTTTAAGAGGAAAATTTCAGATTAACAGCTGGTGATTTTTCTTGCCAGGTAGTTTGAACCTTAGAATGGCAAAACCCATATTAAGGAGGAGTGACGTTTGTTAATCAGGAGAGCACTTATTACGCTTCCCCGGGCTCACACCTAATTCCCTTCACCTGATCAACGAGCAGAGCAGCGGGCTTCATGCCTTCACTAGATGAAATGGTGTCAGATGAAATCCTCCCCACGCTGGAAGTGCTCTGTCTGTTCCTGACCCCCCACAACCATCATGGGAGAGTCAGGCGGCAAAAGACATGTTGACAGGCTGTGTGTCTGCTCTTTCTCCTGGTGTCTGATGTGGCTTGTGTGTCAGACATGGGGCAGACAGGGAGGGGGAGGAAGCCGGCTGGGAGGGGCAAAGTTGCTAGACAACTTTTCTGGCAGAAGCTTAACAGTTTAAACTTTTGCTGTCAGAGGGAATTTTAAGAAATGGAGTCGGCGAAAGGATAAGTTGAAAATGTATTTCCTTTGAGAGAGTTGAATGCTATATCATTAGAGACTCTTCAGATGGAGGTATGGATGGTTTGAGGTTTATCCCTCCCCTCTTGGGAATCTCCCAAGATCCAGCTAAGAATGAAGGTCTTCTCTTGTATTCTTTTGAATGCACAGAAACACATGGAAGAGCAAAAATGTGCAAAAGGGCAGTTAAAAAATCTTCCACAGTTAGGTAATAGTATCGCATCAATGGTCATTTCCTGATTTTGATAATTGCACTGAACTTATGTAAGAGAATATCATTCTTCTTAGGAAATCCGCCCTGAAGTATTTAGTAAAGAGTCATCTTGTCTACAATTTACTCTCAAATGACTGATAAGACAGACAATGACAAAGCAAAAATGACAAAATGTTGATAATTGCAAAATCTGATGAAAGTATAAGGAAGTCTTTTCACTATTTTTACAATTTTTCTGTGTTTGAAATTATTTCAAAATGAAAAGTTTTGCTAAAAAGAAAGATCTCCTTAGAATGGTATTTGCTGTCCACTCCAGTCCCTTGAACTGCCCCCTCATGAATTCCCAGAGCACATGCTTCTTGTCTGCATAGCTAACACTGAGCCCGGCTGTCCCTTCGGGATATCCCTGGGGCTTTGTGTCACTATTGCTTGCTGGCCTCAGTCCCCAGGGGAAGGGACTGTCTCTTGGAGTCTCAAGACTGAGCACAAACTGTTTTAATCAATAAACATTCATTTTTCTGATGAGGCTCAACCAATCTTTCTTTTAGCTATGATTTGCATATGAAAAGTGGAAATCTCTAGGCAACATACAGCTAATAGAATTATCTAAATTCACCTGTGTGTGTCCTACAGGCCAGCGCCCTCCATTTCAGAGTAGGGTTAATTCAGGCGGCTCTTTGTGGGGGCTTGCTTCTAGGATGCACACAATCTTCCCGTGTTGAGAATACTGTATTTCAAAGCAATTTGCACGATGCAGAGCTGAACCAGAGAGAGGGTAAATGACTCGTTGGCATGCAACATAAAGGAGCAGAAAGGAATCGACACCCATTTTTACCAGTTCCATGTCTTTCCATGATGCCAAGCAAGATAGCTTGAATCTCCATCTCTCTCAGCGTAAGAAAATTCTACAAAATTCTTGGTTTCAGTCTACCACTCAGTTTATTAATTTTTTTCCTTTAAATGCTAAGAAGAGGCTTGAAGTTTTTGAAGTCTATACTATTAACTACTTAAGATAGTTTTCGAACGGATTTTGAATTTTAAATTTTGAATTTACTTGGATACTCCAAGAAGTCTTCTTTTCTCACCAAAATTGAGGTGGTCAAAATTGATCATCTTTGGGAATTTTTAACCTCAAAGATCTCTTAGAGCCTGTAAACTTTCCAATATCAGCGGCTGTCCTTTCTGTGGGGTAGAAAATTTTAATTTGATTTATAGTTGATTTTTGTTGTTGTTAGTCTTTTCAGAGAATTCAATTTTTCCCTTTAGAACTTATTTTTTTTTTTTTTTGAAGAATAGTGGTTCATAATTCTGCTTTAGAGCTTGATAAATTGCTTCCACTAAAATTTATATTGAATTATTTTTGGTCATTATTTTTTAAGGTGCCCTGCCTACATTTTCAGAGATTTACCGTGAACTCTGAGTCAATCTTGTTCTCACTGAGAGAGATCCATCTGCTGCTCAGAGCCCCATCTGCAGGTCCGTATCCCCGTTCGGAAGACTGGGAGGGCAAGGCTGCCTTTTATCTCTGCCAAAGAGCCTTCTTTATTAGGAGACAAGATGGACATTGGTAGGCAAGGGGAGGGGAGGGACTGGAGGATCTGGGAGCACTAAATAGCTCTTTGAGTGAGAACAATTAGTGATGTAAGTGTATTCTTGAAAATGAACTGCTTTGGGGCGAGATTACTTACAAGCACCATCATCCCAGCTAAAATCTTCATAAAGAGTTCCGCAGTTCTGAGAAGTCATCTTCAGAGACGATACTTATTGGAATTCATAGATAGTGTTTCACTTTGTACTCTCTGAAATTAGCTAATGTTCTGGTCACTCCAGAGCCTTTAAAAATGGCCCTAGTCCCAAGGGTTTTCATAAGGAGGAAGTCAAGCAATGCGTGTGCTACAATCGTGTGGCTACTGGCGATTATTTATTTTAGGTCAGCATCACCATCAGAATCTTTTCTTTTTTTTTTTTTCCTGCTAGACATAATATTTGCCTTCCCTTCATTATCAAGAAACAGTAATGCTTTCAACATAGTAAAGGTACTTGCATAAGCAATACGATTTTCTAGTCCTGATTCTAAAATATATAATTAACTTTTGAAAAAGAGCATTTTTTTCATCTGATTTATTTAACTTATTGACTTTCACTTTAACAAGCCTGGAAGGGTGGAGAGACGGCTGGTGTGTTCTCATAGTGTCCTGACGCGGGCGTCTTCATGGTATTGTCGATAGTATTTTTATTTGTTTACATGTAGGAAATACACCTTTCAGCACAAGGAAAACAAACTGAGATGGGACGGGTTCCTGGGTTTTGAGAAAAAAATATAATATTTTGCTGAAATACTGACTTGTAGTTTTAATGTGGTTTTGATCTTTTAGTTGCATTTAAAGACTATTTTATAAAATGAAATGAAAGCTGGACACATTTTTCAAAATATTTCAATGATTTGGCATTTGATATAGAAAGAGCTTCCTGTGCTTTCAATATGTAGAAGATGTGTACAACTGTTGATAATTAATCTACTCACAGTTTTCAGAGACATGCTAAAAAAGTTGAAATAGCGCCACTGTTTACGAGGTATACCAAATAATACACTGGATCTAAAATCTTTAAAGATCAATCTAAAAGTTACTACATTCAAAGCATTTCTAAAATCCTTCTTTAAACCCTCCCAAGTCATTGATATAATATTTTTGAATATCACTATGTTAATTTCATTTTTGGTACCATTGCATTAATTCATACTTTACTAGTGGCTCAATACCTGACTCTAAATTGATTGGCAGATGAAGAAGACATGTGAATATCTGCTCTACAGTATTGCATCTTCCAAAAAAAAGTCTTGGCTCCATACAGACAAAACTGCCAATTTTTAAAACCATCCCTGGGGGCAAAGGCATGGAATGCTCCAGCCAGGCTGCTGTCAGGAGCCCACAGGGAGGCCAGGATGAGTGGGATTGGTCTCAGCCAATGTGCTTGGTCCGAGAGTGGGCAAGAGGTGGTTTCTGGAGGAAACCAGGTGCATTATAACAACAACAGATAAATAGGTGCTGCTGTGGAGTGAAAGTTTGTGTCCCTTTAAAATTCATATGTCGCAGCCCCAGTCCCCAGTGTGATGATGTCAGGAGGTGGGGCCTTTGGGAGTAATTAGGGAAAGAGGATAGAGCCCTTATAAATGGGATTAGTGCCCTTATAAGAATAGACACAAAAGATGATGTCTTTCTCCACCGAATGAGGACACAGCAAGAAGGTGGCCACCTGCAAAGCAGAAAGAGGGCCCCCACAAGACGTTGGATCTGCTGGGGCTTTGATTTGGGACTTCTCAGCCTCCAGAACTGTGAGAAATAAATGTTGTTTAAGCCCCTCAAACGATGGCATTTATAATGGCAGCCTGAGCAGACTAAGACAAGTACTGAGTAGAAGAAGTCCACAGATGTCCACTGGGTCAGGAAAAGTTTTGTTACAATTTTACCCAACATTTGCAGACCACCCACACAATGCTTGTGTTTTAAACATCTATACATTTCTCATGAGCACATTTGAGAGTCTCAGTGACATTTTCCCTTTACTGAACTACAAGCCAAAAGGTGAAAGGAATTTTCTCAGCCAAGCTGAACCTCCAGTCAAAACAGGACTGGTTTTGTAAGGTCGCTTTGGGTTCTCAAGGACTGTTTCCAAGGATGGCACTCTTCCTTTGAGCTTAGTCTTGTAAAATTCAGCACCTCGCCTTATCCAGCCATTATTGTTTTTTGTCTTAAGATCTTGCCTTACTTACCAAGAAAGGGCCTTTCGAGCAGAAGCCACGTGTGGAGTTTCTTTGCTCTCCATTACACATCGCTTGGCATACAAAAGACACCAAATAAATTTTTGGTTACATAATGTTTGAAAATTGGAATAACATTCTTGAACACATGATTGAAAGTTTCATTGCAAGAGACTAGATGTGAAATTCTCTCACTCTTCAAAAAGTAGCTCAAACCAATGTTCAACAGTCAGCACTTCTTCCAGTGACTAATTTAAAGATTTTCATATTTTTATTTGATACAAGATATTTTAAATGTCTCCTTTCAACAAACACTATATGGTCTCTGAATATAAATTTTATGGATGACTTTGGAAGCTGGATAAAGAGACAGGAGCCACCTCCGGTGGCAGATGTCAGTGCTCCACCTAACTCGCACAACGAAGTGTAGATGACTGAAGAAATGGCTAATTTCTATCATCGTTGTGACTATTCCCATCATCTCATCAACAGCCTCAATAATACATATTTTTGAGTGCCTACCATATAATGACCTTATGGAGAAGTATAAATCTGTGGCTGAGAAGTTTATAATCTAAGTAGGAAAAGGGACCAGCACAGGGCCATTGATCATGTTTCAAGTAAGTGAAGCATAAGACTTTCATCCTCGGTTGTGAAAAACATGTGTGTCCCCAGAGGAAAGACCCAGCTCAACAGGAAAAATCCAGCTCTTCAAAACTGGATTATGGCACTGCTCCTGAAGAAACAACAGGGCCTTCTTGCTCTGGTGAAAACAGAAAACTTTTATTCCCATTCCTGGCAGGAATTACTTGGTTGACTACTTGTTGCTGTATTATGATCAGGTCCTGGTGATGGGTTTAAGGGACCTCAATTTTCCAGGTGGACTTCTAATAGCTGATGTTGGTTGACCCAGGTCAGATCAACCTAAGGGTGCAAATGAGGCTATCTGTAGTCGTAGTTGTCTCCTAGCAGTGCTGTAACAAAGTCCCACAAACTGGGTCGTTACACAACTAAAATTTATCGTCTCACAGTTCTGGAGGCTGTAAGTCCAAGATCAAAGTGTTGGCAGGGTTGGTTCATTCTGAGGCCAGAGGGAAGGAGAATCTGTCCCATGCCTTTTCTAGCTTCTGGTGGCTTGCTGGTAATCTTTGGTGTGCCTTGGCTTGTAGACATGTCACCTTGGCTTCATAGATAGGCATTATCCCTGGGTGCATATCTGTGACCAAATTTCCCCCCTTTTATTTTCATCTTCTTCTTCTCCCCAAAGCCTCCCAGTACATAGTTGTGTATTCCGGTTGCAGGTCCTTCTGGTTGTGGCATGTGGGATGCCACCTCAACATGGCCTGAGGAGCGGTGCCACGTCTGCACCCGGGATCCGAACTGGTGAAACCCTGGGCCGCTGAAGCAGAGTGCATGAACTTAACCACTCAGCCATGGGGCTGACCCCAAATTTTCCCCTTTTACAGGAACACCAAGTAGATTGGATTAGGGCCCACCCTACTCCAGTGTGACCTCATCTTAACTAATTACATCTGCAATAACTCTATTTCCAAGTAAGATCATAATCCAAAGTCCTGGGGGTTAGCACTTCAACATATACGTTCTGGGGGACACAATTCAACCCATACAAGAGTGAACACCCATATTTGGCCATCATCGCACCCTCTGCCACAGGTGAGATTTCTTAGTGCCATCATTTCCAGTTCCCTGTGAAATTTCTCCCAGGTATTTCCGAGTGAATGGTGCTGTTCTCAGATGCTCTTGTCAAATGCTGTTTGCTCTCTGCTGTCACCAATGTCTGTCACTTCCCCTGGGCACAGCTGAGTCTTCTGGGCACCCACACTGTGCCATGAACCCCTCCATTCATGACCACTTAGCATGCTGACTCTCCTATGGCAGCCCCGGGTCTTATGGTATAGAAGCTGCTCTGTGTTTTTTGGAGAACTCTCCACTCAAGGGGTCTTCTGAGGTGCAGAGGAGCTTCTCTCCTGCTTGGCCATGATGTGTTACATGTCATCAGAGGGTCATTGAGGCAGAATAGCCTGCACGCTGATGACTCATGAAGCTTTTAGTGAAAACAGACACCATGCCAAAGCCAGACTAGCCCATGTCTGCCAAGGACTCAAGCCAGCTTTGTCTGCTTGACTTTGTTTCCCATTGCCACATGCTCTTTTCCAGGATGTTCCTAGATCTTGCATGCAAATTGCCTTTAGGCAGCACTACCCTTACCTTTGCGCTAGACATCCTCAGACAAGTCTGAACACTACATAAAGTGGTGAGGTGTATATTTGGACCTTCTTCTGGCACTGCAGTTACCTCTTAGCAGCCTCCCTTCTACGATGTCCAGCACCTTCATGCTCTTTATTCCTGACAAAATCGACAACTAAATTTGAATCTGATTATCTTCTTCATAAGCACCAAAGAAGCTGATTATTGCTTTAATCTGATGAGGTGGGGTGTTTGCATTTTAAAAGAAGAAAGACAGTGAAGAACAGACAGGAATCTCTGGCGGAGGACTTCGGGAGCTAGGGCAGTTTGTGTGGGGAGAGTATGTGTGTTCATGTGCACCTGCATGCTTCTGTGTACAAGTGTGTGTGCATGTGTGTGTGGCATGCACACGGCATGTTATCTTGGGGCTCTTCCTCAAATTCCTAGTCTAAGGGTGTCACTTCTGGCCCCATTTAGGGTAGTAGTTTTCATGTCTTTTTGGCCATTGAACCCTTTCGTCGGCTGAAATCTTACACAGATGTGAGTGGACATCTGAACACGGTCCCTGGGTCAAACCATGTAGCTTTCAATTCTGGCTCCTTCACTGATCAGTTGTGTGAGTGTGGTCAATTTACCTGTACCTCAGTTTCTTCATCTCTGGAATGGGGAAACACTGTCCTTAACTCACAGTGTTATTCTAAGAGCAAGTGGGTTAATGCACGTCGAGTCTTTTGAACAGTGACTGTCACATCGAACTTCTGGCTGGAGTGTAGATGAGAGGTGAGCTCTCGGCTCGTCAGATAAGTTCCCTTCCTCCTTCAGGGATGCCCTTGAGTCTCCCTCTAGAAACTCCCCAGACTCAACAAAGCCCATCCTGGAAGCCAACAAGAAGTGAGTAATTCTATAACTGCTTTCACACTTCTATGGTGACTCCTTTGGTCATTTCTGCCGAGGGATGAGCCAGGGCCAGCTGGGATCTCATAAAAGAAAATTGTGCAAATGTTTCCTGAGTGGTACAATGACTTCCTTTCAAGGATTCCAGTTTTGAAGACATTGGCTATCTTGACAAATCATTCCAACAGCCCAAGTGGGCAGCCTGTTTGCTGTGTGGGCAAGTTCATGCTCCAAGGCCACAGGACCAGCCTGTACCAGCCACCGTTCATCTCGCCCCTCATTCCTGTTCACTTCCCCCATTAACCCTCATTTGAAGTAGACTGAAAAGATTATGATGCTTAGAAAGACCTGGTGTTCAAGAAGGTGTGGGGAAATTAGCTTTCTCACATACTGTTGCAAGGTAAGCTTTGTGGAAGTGATTTGACAAGGTCTATTAAAGCTTGAGCTGCAGGGCCACTTTGAAGAATTTATACAAGAGAGACATTCATATTATCATGTTAAAATATAGATATAGGTTTATTTTGTATGTACGTATATAATGTTATTCATGGTAATGAAAAAGTAGGGGAAAACATCTATCAGACAGAAGCTGGTTACATGAATTTTTGTACAGGCAAACTGTGACACATGGGATTCCACGGCACAACCTTAAATAAAAGGAGGCATATTTTCTGACACTAAATTGTTCTCCAAATATATTGCTAAGTGCAAAACGCTGGTTTCAGATCTACATATACATAGTTCTCGTTGAGGTCCCCGCTGTTGACTTTATCCCTATGTCATGCTCCTATGCCTTCTGGGACTTTCTCTTCCAGTTGAAGGCCACTTCCTTCCCTGGCCTCGAGGTGGCTTCATCCTTTTCTGCTTTGCCTGGTTTTGTGGATCACAAGCTTGTCCTGTCCCTTGCTATTTGTGTGAGCTTGACCATGACTTCTAACTTGGTTTGATCCCTGTCCACTAATGACCTTTGACAAACAGCCATGCCCATCGCTCCCATCTGTTTCCAGTCTCCCAAGTCTATCTTGACCTCTGGCTCAGCTGACTTCCATGCTTCTGGAACATTCTTGTGCCTAATGCCCAGCCTGTGTTCTATTCAGCTGATGCCTACCCTTCCTCTGTTCCCATAACACCCTGCCATCTATGATGCTGGCATAGGAGAACATTCAGGAAAAAATAATTATACCTGAGGCAGAACTGATGCACTCCTCTTCTAAGGTGACCACATTTTATAGTTGATGACATTAGGTTGTCATTACTATCAGGGCCAGGATTAGAGTGAGGCAAGAGAGGTGAATCTTGCAAGTTCAAGGTTGGTCCAATCTTTATCTAAAATTTTGATATTTTATTCACAATTTTTGAGTTAGGTTGATTTTTTAAAATACTGCATTAGAATGTCTATCTTGATTAATGGATTTTGTACCTTTCAGTTTTGCACCCTAATCTCAGCTCTGGTTACTAGATACATTTCTAGCCAAAGCAAAAATGTGAAAATAATCTGCATAGTACTGTATTTCAAAAATAGGAAAAATGATGGACTAGTCAACTTTAATTGGATAATCAAACGCACTTTTTAGACTGAAGGAAACTTTAGAAAGTTGGTGTAAATGCTCTTTTCCTATCTGATTGCACATTGGTCAAACAATTTCTGAAGCAAATATCAGCCTCCTGTTTGCAACACATGCATCTTGATGTGCTGTAGCCGGTGGCTCTCACCCTTTAGGGCATCAGAAATCTCTGCGGGTCTTGTCAAAGCAAAGATTGCTGGGCCCCGCCCCCAGAGCACCTGATTCTGCAGGTCTGTGGTGGGGTGTGAGAACTTGCATTTCCAACGAGTTCCCAGGGGAGGAAGATGCTGTTGGTCCAGGGGCCCCACTTGGAGAACCACTGCTGTGAGAGCGCTGCCCTGTTCAGTCTTGTCCCTTACAATCTAACCTCGAGCCTGGGGAGAGGAGTGGATCCCTGTTCATCTAAGAAACATGGGCATCTTGAATTTTTATTGATTCTGCAGGACTTTGAGACAGCAGGCAAAAGATGAAGTTTTGGTTTTTTTGTTTTTTAAAAGAAACAGATAACAAATGTATGCATGAATCAGGAAATTTTCTTTTAGTTTATATTTTTCTAGGCCAGCCTATTGACTTTTCCTTGATTAGATTTAGCTGAAAACTTCTTCACTACAAGTCAGCAAATTCAGTAACCATGAGGCCAAGCAGCATGACACACCTGTCAGGGACGGGCTCAGGGCCACCGATGTGACTTAGGGCGATGCCATCCAAGCTGGTGCTTTAATAATGACTTGTGTGGTCCTTTGTTCCTTTAAGGATTAAACTTAGAGATACTGACATTGAAATCACAAAAGCCTAGGATTAAACCAATTAATGAGGACTTCAAATAAAGAAAATAACATCAACTTATCTTTTGGGAGAATGGCTACGAGCCATTTGGTGGGGAGGAAAAACACATCAACGTTGTTTTGCATTGTAGGACGACAGCGTTTATCAGGGAAGCCTGGGAGGCAGCTGGAGGTAAGATTTCAGAGTTAGGTGATGTTCCTCCTTGCGAAACCATCTTTACCTCATACTTGACAGATGTTTCAGAGAGATGCGATGAGATGAACAAACTGCTAAGATGAAACTGAGGTAACATCTCTCCTCAACACACAAAGATGGTTTGATAAAAAAGACAAAACAAACAGGAAAGACGACCAGGCGCTCTCCGAAACAGAGACGTCTGGAAGGATAACAAAAACTTCTGGGTGAGGCTAGTTTGTTTACTTGGGGAAGTTTGGAGGTTATGATTCTAAGTCAGATTTGATTCCTGAGGTGATTGGGAGACGAGATGAAACAGAAATGATATGTGGGGCAATCCGGAGGACAGTTAGAGCAAGGAGACGAATGAGGGATGTTCCTGCTATGATGTCCTGGACCCAAGTTGTACCTGGCAGGTTGGATGTGCCGTGGATGAGGCACCGGCAGCCCAAGGTCAAATGATGATGGTCCTTGGAAGGAACCAACACGTAGCATGAATATGAAGGAGTGACTCGACTGAGATGCTGTTTCATCAATGCAAAGAAATGGTTACAATTTAAAGAAAATCTTGCTCATAAAAACATGCATGCGTAAATATTTCCCTTTTAAGCATTTGTTTGAAAAATAGAGATTCCTAGGCCCATCTCAGACCTTCTATATCAGACTTTTGGGGGCTCGATCCCTGGAATTTGCATTTTTTAAAGCTCTGGTGGAGAACTAAAATGTGTCCTAAAATATTAGAAAAGATACAGTAATATACATGTATTTATGAATACGGGTCCCCCGCAACTTTTGCTGTGCTGTTTCATTATAGCCGTTTACAGATACACTTAACCTGCACAAGAATCATTTTCAAGCTTTATTTGAAAATAATTCGAAACTTAAAGACAAGTTGCAAAAATAAAAATAATATAAAAAGCAAACATATACCCTCTACTATACACATTTTTACCTGATTTGCTTTATTGTTTGTGCTCTGTCTCTTTCTCCACACACATACATGCACACACACACACATACACACCTTTCTTTCTGAAGTATTTGAGGGTTAGTTACACACATCATGGCCCTTCACTGCTAAATTCTTCACTGTGTATTTCCTAAGAATAGGGATAGTCTCTTACATAACCATCGTACTGTTATCAACTTCAGTAATTTTGACACTGATAAAATATTTTATCTAATCTACCATTTGTGTTCCAATTTTGTCAGTTGACCCAATAATGTCCTTCAGAGCTTTTTTTTCCCTCCAGTACAGGATCCCTCTAGGGTCAGGTACAGTGCTGTCTCTTTAGCCTCCCTATTTAATTCGGAATATTTCAAGTTTTTTTGTGTTTTAGGATATTAACATTTTGAAGAACACAGACGCACTGCACTCCCACTTCTTTTAATAAAGCTTTCCTCATCTGGGGCTTCTCTGATGTTTCCTGTGATTCGAATCAGGTCTTGCCTTCCATGCTGAAACGCTACATACAGGATGTTGTACCCTTCTCAGGGCACCGCGTCTGGGGGCACTTGAACTCAATGGCCATCCAGCTCCTTTGGTGATGTTAATATTGTTCCCCTGGCTAAAGTGGCATTTGATATCTACATGATTTACTTACTATTTTTTCTCCTTTGTAACTAATAAGCAGTCAGTGGGGGACGTTTTGAGCAGTCAGTGGGGTGACATTTTAAGGCCATCCTGTTCCTCATGAAAAATTCGCCCTAGATTTAGCATCCATTGATGACTCTTGCTTGATACAGTCTTTCCTACGATGACTGCAAAATGCTAATTTTCCCTCTTCTATACTCCCCCTATTTCTCCCAATCCTTATTATTCTTGTGTATCATGAATTCCTATTTATCAATAGTTCGTTACTCTATCTCATCCTTTAAGTATTCAAATTGTCCCAGGTTTAGCTAATGAGAGCTCCTTCAGGTGACTCTTGTGTCCTTGTGACATGCCCCCGTTAGTTTTTGAGCATTTTCTTACTTTCTAGCTCATCCTGATGAGTTCCTGCCCCAGTTCTGGAATTAGCTATTTCTCTGAAGATTCTTGGCTCATTTTAGGGAATGAATGTAAGGAGTGATATCAGAAATCAAGATCTCAGTACTAGGTGTGCCCATAGCTCCTGAGCTGTCTGTATTTCTTAGCCTTTTCAGTGGAAAGTGATAGGAAATATATGCATGTATATACACATCTATACATGTGCCTGCAAGCAAATATATCTACAAATGTATCTACAAATATATCCACATATATTTTAGAAATCATGACTTCATGCCAATACCTCTAATTCGAATCCACCCCCACAGAGTTCTTTCTTTCCTTCTCCCATTACAAATTTGTATATTCCTTTTCCACAGTGGGAACCCTGGCTCCCATCAACATCTGCACGTTTACACATTTGCTCTACCCTTTAATTCATCTAAAATAGTCACAGAATTACAGAATTACACTACATTAAACTAATCTACTGCTAGGTGGTCAAGGTTGGTTTGCAATTTTGCCCCCATTCTACCTTAACTTAAACTGAGGTTCTATAATCAAATACTGTGCTCATAGGTTATTTGGACTTTCTTCCCTCCCTCTTTCCTTCCTCCATTCCTCCCTCCCTCCCTTCCTTCCTTTCATCACTTCTTTCTCCCTCTTCATCATGGTATGGTATTCATTTGAAATATCTTCATTTTTTTTCAGTTTGGTTTTGATTTCAGGGTTTTTTTTTCTTCCCACCCTCACCAATTCTCTTTTATGTTTTGAACACGTAGACCATTAACAGGTCTTCACAAGTAACGTACGCCAGGAGATTGACTCAGAAAAGATCGCTTCCTCCCAGGCCTCCTGCTCACACCTCCCTCCCCTTGTAAGTAACCCAACTTTATTATTTTCTGGTTTCTCCTTTCCATGTTTCTTTTTGTAAAAATAAGCCGATATACATATGTTATCCTATTTTCCTTTCCTCCTACGCAATAGATTGAAGACTATGCTCCTGTGTACTATTCTGGAATTCATGAGACTTATATTTTAGCTCATGTTTCTTCCCAAATGAGCTGTGTGACCTCCACTAGGGATTTATATTCCTCAGAACTCAGTTTCTACATCTGCTGAATGTGAGCATTAAAAAAATCTATTTCTCTTATCTCTTACCACAAAAAAGTTTGCTATGAGATAAATTTAGTTTTCCTCTTCTCATCCATTAGAAATTTAAAAATGTGTATTCACAGCAAAAAAAAAAAAAAAAAGCTCCAAATAGGTACTTTGAAGAGGAGGATGGAATTAAGTTGGAGGGAGGGAAGTCCTTTTGTAGCGCAGGAAGCATGTCCAACACTTTCCATGTCTGGACACCCCACCCAGCTGTGGCCGCCCTTTGCCATTTCAAAGAGGCTTCTCCTGGGACAGAGGATGTACCCAGCCTAGGACCCCACTCTCTTCTGCCTGCTGAGGGAGCCTGCAAAATCCACTTTAGCTGTGTCTTCAACCAGTTTGCAATTTGGCCCCAAATCCCATAAGTGCAAGATTCTGTCATAGAATCATGCCCGTACCACCCCAATCATGCAAGTCTGAAACACTATAAAATGAACTGTCTTAAATAGCATGTGATTATAGGATGGTCTCTGCCCTCAATGAGGTTTAGCTGCCTGAGAATTCCCCCTAAAGGTAACTCACAACAGAGAAATAGAAAAAACCTCAGGAGGAATGTAGAATAAAAGGGAATTAACCATTTGAAGGCCATAAAACTTATCTTCCATAAAACAATAAAGCTTCTGTATACTGTATATAGTACATTAAACATGGTATTGATGACATTTTATACATGCTAAATTAGTTCATCCTCATTCATGATTCTTCATTCTGATGAATCTTTTCAAGTCTGCCTTTTCCTCTAGTGGCAGTGAAATGACCACAAACTAGCTTTGCCTTTTTGCCCAGAGGATGATCCCTCATGGTGGTTACTATCCCTGAGTCTGATTCTCCAACTCAGTGTGGTCAGTGCCTTCCGGACTTTATTACCCAGAGCTGGTCACTGTTGGTTTCCGGGTTCAGCCGTGGAACCAACAGCTAGAGTAACCTGGATCTACCCTAAAAATAAAAGAGGAGGAAAAATAGTCTTGAATTCACATCCCATTAACCAATATGGTATAGCTGAGAGATATTTCTTAAGCTCCCCCACGCCCCCTGGCACCTGCTGTTGTGTCCTCTGGGACCACGTTCAGCAGCTCTGCCCTTCTCAGCCACCCCTCCCGCTAACAGACAGGGCTGGATGCAGGTCTCACCTTAGGCTGCCTCTTCCCTCTGCTTCCTTTCAATTCCAGGAAGCTGCTTCCTGCCTAAGCTGTCCCTCTGGCCCTGACATCCATGCCACTTCTCTTTCTGTTCCCATCATTCCTTCTCTTCTTTGTTATTCTCAGCAGGGGAGACTTAGCACTAATGGACATTGGAAACAAAAACTCCAGACTGATGGATGGGTAAATGATGCCAATCTGCTTGTTCTAATGGCTCCACAGTTTGGGAGCAAAGACTCCAGTTCCCTTTTTGTTATTTTTGTCCTTACAAAGCCTGAGTGAGGCACTCCAGCCACAACCCTGTATATTGGCTTCAAGAGAAGGATGTTAGGCACCAAATGGAAAAAACACAGGTCTTGGGATGAACAAGGGCAGCAAGTGGGGAGAGCAGCAGTGCAGAGCCTAGGCAATGGGCTGAACTTCTTGGCTTCTGTTTCCTCATCTGTAAAATAGGAAATTAAGTAACTTAAATGTGGATTCTTTAGAACAGTACCTGGCACAAGGTCAGGAGTGAGTAAGACAAGGCTGGTTTGATCTCTACTTCTGCCACTTACTTTCTGACTTACAGGTTCTTCTCCTCAGTCAGCCCCTGCCCTCTCTGTAAAATGGAGGTAAAATGTATCTGTCAGGATTGCACAAGATCAGGTATGAGAGCTCCTGCACACGTGGTGTTTAAAGAGAGTGAGCCCCTTTCATTGTAAATGTCAAGGTGAAGGAAGTCTCTTCTCAGAGACCTAAACAATATACCTATCTTCAGCATTCGTTCCCTATCCCACACCAGCTATAACGTTTATTTCGCAGCTACCAGGCATGATTTCCATCTCATCCTTCAGCAACTTACGATAAAGTTGGCAACACAAGGCAAGTCCTGTAAATGGGAAGAAGGAAGCAAGACAGCAGAAGTGAAGTGTCACAAAGGTGGCAGTAAGGGGAGTGTCGAGTGTCCAGGATGACAGTGGTGCTAATGGTGCTGATAACAATCAGTGAGCAACAGGACGCAGCATTAAAGAAAGTAAATCAGTGTTGAATAGCAGACGACATTTTCTGGGTGCCAGCTGTGCTCCCAGCTCTGTGCTGAGTGCTTTGTATGCACTGTTGCCTCCAATTCCACCAGGAAGCCTTTGGGGTGGGTGTGATGGGTTTAATTCACCTATTACAGCTGAGGAAGTGGAACCCGGGAGGATTCATCAGTCTGCACAAGCAAAGCTGGATTCTAATGAGCAAGGTCTATTGAATGGAATCAGGTGGTGCTTTGGGGAGATCTCAGGAGGCACGCAGGTGTATACCAGACAGGGAGCTGGGGCGAGCGGAAGGGTTGGGTGCATAGTGGGGCCGACCCATGGGGACTCTATCGAGATGGTTTTCTGTTTAACAGAGAAGTACTCATGTTATTTGTGAAGTTCAGAATGCTGAATTGGATTTTGACGTGTTTGGTGCATGGGTTTCAAATATTTTAAAGTAGTTATACATACTGGGATGGGCCAGAATTCTTTTTTTTCTTGCATGTGTGAATGAGTGTGTGTGTGTGAATTTATCTAGTTATTTAAAGAGCCAACAGAGAAAGTCTATCATTTTTTATTAAGTATTGCATTTTAGTAAACAAAATTGGAGAGGTTTAACCTTACACTTTTAAGATTGCTGCCTTGAATATACATAAAATTAAAAAAACATAATCCATTGCTAAACTCAAGTTTTAAAAGAATTCTTAAATTCAGCATGAGATAGGAAATTTTGATGTTTATCTAAAGGAATGAAGGAATCTATGAGTCAGAAGAAGAAAGAGGAGGAGGAAGAAGGGAGGGAGGAAGGAAGGAAGGGAGGCAGGAAGGAAGGAAGGAAAGAAGATAGAACACCCTTGTCTACTCAGTGACTTCTGTCTCTAAGTTGGAAAGTATGCTTTATATCTGATAAACTGTTGCCAGTGATGGACTGACTCCTACAAATCCTCATAGACTACATTCCTAAAACTACAAATTCAAGTTCTTTAACAGAACGAGACGGCTTCAGTGATGGATGGTGAATGATGTCATACGCAAAAGCTGGTGAAGTGTCCTCAGAGGATCCCTTCAGAGCCACGTGGGTTAGGAGCAAGCGTTTTGTTGTGACTGCCATTATGATCACTTCAGATCAATTTTCTTTTCTTTCCTTTCTGATTTCTGATGAGGTATCCAGAAAGGGTAGGATTAGTGAATAGATCCTCTACAAAAAAGAGGAATAAGTCTCAATTGTGTACGTTTTGTAGGGAAGTATGTGATCTGTGTCCATATGGCATCTTTATCCCAGTGGTTCTGAACCGGAGCAATTTCCCCCACCAGAGGACACTTAGCGAGGTCTGAAGACATTTTCATTTTCATTTTTTGGAAGAAGGAGGCTCGACTGTATTATTGGTATCCAGTGGGTAGAGGCCAGGGATGCTGCCAAACTTCCTACAGCGCACAGGGCAGCCCCCACAGCAAACACTTTTCTGGCCTCAAAAGTCAATAGCGCCAGGTTGAGAAATCTTGTTTTATTCTAACATCTTACTGATTGCTCCCTATTGTTCAATTAGAAAAGATATTCATCAGATAGGAATGGTTTTTAGAAGTAAACCCCTCCGCAGCACAGAGGAGTGCTGGGTCCCAAGCCCTGAGTAACAGCACTACAAAGAGAAGGTTCCAGCCTGCAAGTCCCACTGGCCGGATAGCAAGTAAACGGACTGAAGTCTTATGGCTGCAAAGACGGTGGGGGACAGAGGGATGATAGCAAGTGAATCTTTATTTTATTTAAAAAAACGTTCGATGTAAATTAGGAAACCAGTTTGGACAATGTACATTGATTTGTACCATTTCCCCCTCCTCCCCACTTTGAAGTTTTATTTATTTATTTACAAATAAAAATAGTATCTGTTTGAGGTTACACCATGAGGATTTGCTATTACGATGAAGATTTAGTACAGCGTGATGATTTGGTATGCTTGGACGTCGTGAAATGATTGCTAAAATGCATTTCTATATAATCCTTGCTGTGACGGGAGAATACAGTGTTGTTGTTTTCATTTGTGCCAGCTTTTCAATGTGCTGGTCTGGCCCCGTCCGCCTCCTGCCAGTGACCAGCTGAAGCAGAGGGTAATAGGCTGCTCCTGTCTTCTCCTCAACGATCTGCTACAGCTGCTTGTAGCAATTAGAACACGTTGTGTGCAAAGACTAGAGTGTTGACTGAACCAATTAAAAGATCAATTAGTGCAGTGCCAGTGCTTAGGGAAGTAGTTTTCCATGACGCGGAGCAGGTTTTCCATCAGTACATAGAGCTACAAGAGAAACCAACAATGGGGAAAACGTAATCTTTGTTCTTAACTCTTTTTCTTATCAAATGTTCTATTAAACATTCACTGGAGGCTATTAGTCAACAGGCTAATATGACAAAATGGCTTTTCTTGCAATAATATTTTCATTTTTAGTAATTAAATGAACTAATGGTAATTCATAGAATG
Organism: Equus quagga; assembly: GCF_021613505.1. Classification (NCBI taxonomy): domain Eukaryota; kingdom Metazoa; phylum Chordata; class Mammalia; order Perissodactyla; family Equidae; genus Equus; species Equus quagga. The sequence goes on along the minus strand of NC_060287.1, from coordinate 31,288,295 downwards.
CCTAGTAATTAAATGCTCATAAGTAAAATAACATTGAATTTATGTAAATATTTTGGTTAGTTCATGCGAAAAAGTTGTTTCTCATCCGTGATTTATATATGGTTTGGATTTTTTATCATTGCTTTTAGAACTAAAATAAATCCCTGTTTTAGTTTTCTTCCTATGTTGGAAACTCAGCATTTGTGTATCACAAACTATATGCAAAACTTTGGATGCAATAGATCTGTGACATTTCTTAGAGGCCATGGGAGGGAGCGAAGATGGAACATAGAACTTCCGGATATCTAAAGTGCATTACTCCAGGAGGGGTCTTCTCAGCAGGTGAGAAATAAGAACTGACTCCAGGAGAATTTTTCAAGGTGTAACATCTTACATACATTCAGCAAGTAGGTAGACAATTAGCGGACAGCAGAAGGAGATATGACTCAAGCCCAGGATATATTTCCTGCCCTTCGGTGGTTTATACTTTAGTTGAAGAGGCAAGGGCCAGTTATGGTAGTTATGACTGTGTGTGGCTTGGAGCAGAATCTTCAAATTTTTGACTCCTTTCTCTCCTTCCTCCAATCCTGTGGGATCCCCAGAGAGAGAGAGACACTGAAAAGAGCAGAGGAAATCACTGGGAGGGTTATGTCCAGGGTTTTGGTGGTAAATTCCTCTAAGGAAGCTCTATCCTTGGTGAATTAAATGGCCTTGAGGTGACCCAGGGCAAATTCTTTTGTTTGTACAGAGGAAGGTCACATGACCTCCCTTAGGTAGCCTCCCTCCTGGCCTCTGCCCCATTTCCAGCGTGGCTCTTTCTTATCCTGGAAATCTCTACCAAATGGAAGGCATCTCCAGGCCCGTCTCATTCCCAGGCACATGGATTGCCAAGGGAGACATTCAGAAGGGAATCTAAGAAAGAAACTAAAAAGGAGATTTCTGGGAGAGTATTTCAGGTTGACATCCTGGTGTTTACCCTCCCCGCCACCCCACCCCCCGAGTGAAAATCTCTGCCCCAGCCACCATAGCCCAATAGCATCCTTGGAATGGGGTCACTTCAGTGTTACTCCTTGTGGATGTGAAGGCAGATAGAGCTACAAGTGTCTTCTGGGGGCTGGAGTGTCTGGCCAACAAAAGATTTCCACTAAGGGGTCCTGATGTAAGGGCATGATGTTTGCTGGAGCACCAAAATGGGGGCAGCCTCTTGGCATATGCCCTGAAGTTCTTAACTATGGATAGCAGCATTCAGTCCGGCAAATTTTAGCTACATAAGCTACCTGGTACTGGGTAGTTTGTGGAAATTCTAAGTGGTTTAGAGGACCATTCCTCTACGCATGCCAAGAGAAACCCACCCATACTGTGGCACTGTTCCAGCAGAAACCTCATTGCTGCTACAACTACCACCACAGCTGACCAAGAAGATCCATGCCCCCACCTGTGGATGCTCCTGGGCACTCACTTCCAAGTCTTCTCTCGTGCATCTGCTTGTCAGAACATGTCTCGTGAACAGAAAGAACCTGAATGCTGGCAAATCTGGGGAATGTAGTTTTTAGCTTGACGGATTAAAGCACACTGGAAGGGATGAGAACGGGTTTTGAGTGAGCTCTTCTGCAAAACTGTTACAGGACTTGATTGCAAGTGGAAATAAATGGGACTGGATTCGTTAAGTGAAACCTTGTGAGGAAGTGGAACTTGAGTTGAACTAAAAGGATCTGGATTGTTCAGAGGAGGGATGTGGTCAGTCCAGGCAAAAGGAAAGCGGACTTGACATTGAGGATGGATGTGACATTTTCTATAGGGGGCACTCTGAAGACCCCCGTTGGTAGGCATGGATTGAGAGTTCATCTTTGAGAGTCATAACAGGTGGGGCCAAGCAGAGAAGATGGGGTAAGTTTTTGATGGAGTTTGAATGCCGGAAGGAGATTTAGGACTTCATCCTGTGTGTGGTGAGGAGTGACTGGAGGTTTATAGCTGAGCAAGGACATGCTGAGATCAGTGTTTTAGAAGGAGTCTTGTGGTTGTAGTGTGTAGGATTGCTTGAATAGAGACAGCGTGGAGGCAAGGACACCATCTAGGAGTCAAATAATCTGGGTGGCAGGTGGCGACAGCCTAGTCCAGGGTGGCAGCAGTGAGAACACACACAAAGAATGGATATCAGAGTCTTTTCAAAAGAAGCAGCCATGTAGGGAAAAGACCCAAGCTCAAGTGCCAGAATTTGCCACTTACTAATGGTGTGACCTTGACAAGTCTCTTGGCGTCACTGAGTTGGCTTTTCCATCTGTACAATAAAGATCATACTCTCTCACCACCACTGCACCGGTTAGTTCTGAAGCTCTAATTACGCAGGTTTACAAGAGCACTTTGTAACCCAGGAGGCATCACATAACATGATCTATTGTTATTATGAAAAGAAAAATCAGTGTGATTTGGTGACTGATAAGGAGAGAAGGAGGGAAACTGCCTAAAATGACTCAGCTTTCCCCAAGAGCCGTAGGAGCTCAGGTGAGCTCCGGGTGGGAAAAGGCACCTTGAGAGATTTGGGGGAGGTACCAACAGTCTGGATTTGAACCTGATTATGGGGGACACAAGTGAAGACACGCACACAGGAGTTGCAGAATCAGGACTGAAGCTCTGTGAGGTCTGGGTAGGATGAAACTAAACCATTAGTTATGCTCACCTTTGTTCCAGAAAAATTGTAAGAAAGGAGTAACTAGTTAATTTCCTGCATAGTTCACGTCTTTGTTTCTTTGTTTTAGGGATACTGTTCATTTAAATTCTAATTCAGCTATGGGCCAAGAATAATCATGCTATTGACTAAAATGTGTTGTATGAAGAGTAAATTAGCAGTAGGAGACTGACCGTCCAGGTTTGCCTGAGACTCAGGGATTTCCAGGACCCAGGACATTTAGTCCTAGAACTAGGACAGTCCCAGGCAGACCAGAATGGTTACCCTGACAGGCTGAGAAGAAACAGGAGAAGGCGAGATGGTGACTCCTAGTTTATCAAACGGTTCCTAAAAGGGACTCAGATGGTTCATGTTAGAGCAGGAGAGGCAGCTAGAACACACCCTAGTTTAGTAAAAAAAAAAACTCTGGAGAGTTAGAGGTTCTTGCTGTGTTCAGGAAAGAGCCAGAAAAGTCTCTCCGAGGAAGAAAGAGAGCTGGAATCCTCAAAACTCCAAACATGGCGGGGTTTACGCTGTCAAGTTAAGGAGGATACCTGTGAAAAAGAGGTGGGGACGATTAAAGTTACACCGACTAATAAGGACACGTGTGTCCCTGAGGAGTTTCAACGTTTCGTAAAGTTACTCTGAAGAAATATCTTTTCCCTGTGTATTTGATGTGAGTGTCAAGACAGAACTAACTTTTTGATTTTTAACAAAAACCTGGGAATAAACATACAGACATTGGTGAGGGGGCAAGTCTGGCTCAGAATTGCCTCTCAGGAGGCAAGCGCTGGCTGATCTCTCCAGGAGGCGGCCCCACCAAGTGAGAGTAGAGGTCCACTGAAGGAGCAGGTCCCAGAAGTACATGATCCTCGAGTCCTGAACCTTCTGGACAAAGCAGCTCTGAGAGCTTAGACCTTTTGCTGCTGCAGACTTCCTTGTCTGGCCCAGAGCTTTCATGGATGACCCAGGATGAAATGGGCCTCCAAGACCCAAGGGAGGCAAGGGTCCCAAGGAAGCTATCAATGGCAAAGGATTATTCTTTATTTTTTTTTAATTAAGCATACCCTTAAAAATACTCACTTAATTGCTATGAGTTGAATTATGTCCTTATAAAATTTATATGTTAAAGTCCTAGCCCCAGTGTCTCAGAGTGTGACCTTACTTGGAAATAGGGTCATTGCAGATATAATTAGTTAAATGAGGTCATTAGGGTGGGCCTGTAATCTAATAGGACTAGTGTCATGATAGAAAGCAGAAATTTGGATATAGACTTGCAAACAGGGAGGAAGCCACGTGAAATTGAAGACCTCTGTCTTCAACTGGAGAGATGTTTCTGCAAGCCAAGGAATGCCAAAGATTGTCCAAACCACCAGAAGCTAGGAGAGAGGCATGGAACAGATCCTTCCTCAGAAGGAACCAACCCTGCTAAAATTTTGATCTTGGACTTCTAGCCTCCAGAACTCTGAGACAGTACATTTCTGTGATTTAAGCTGACTGTCCTCTCTTACAGCAACCTCAGGAAATGGATACATTGAGAAAGTTTTATTTGTCCTTTTTCTCACCTAAAAAGATAGAAATACCACTTGACTACTGTTCCTTTATCTTAAGGTCAAATAAGATAAGCAACGGTATGAGAGATGACTTCTCAACAAACTGAAAACCATCATACAAACTAGGAGAAATCAGAAATGTTTTTATTCATTCGAGTTAAGTAATATTTTTCAAAACTCATGATTGACAACCACTCGCTTGTTTACAGTAGGATTTTCCACCCTCTAGCACTCGCCATTTATGAAACAAAATATTAGCTGAAGGCCTCAGAAGATTTCCAATAAAACTGCTCAAAGATTCTTTTGATCTCTAGGCAGCACTGAGGACAGATACAACTTCATTCCTTCTGGAAAATGCTTTGTTCTTTTGACTCCACTTAAGGAGGCAATAGGAAGGCATAATGCATCAGGCTTTCCTTCTTTGTAGAACAAAGTTAATCCAGGTCCTTATCATATGAAACTGTACAGGGATGTAATCTTTTAGAAGACATAAATAATTATCCATAATACATTTGGAAATACTTTGATCTTTCCGTGTACTTCTCCATAGCAAAAGGGCACTGCAAACTTTATTTTACTCTTTTAGAAGTTAGTTAAATAAAGTAGGGAAGGAATATTAGAGCTTTAAAATTATGTTTTAAATATAAACTACCAAAAGGATAAAGATAATTTTACTAGGTCCTGAAAAGAATCTAAATTACATGCCAGACTACTCCTCCCATTCCAATGCCAACACCACAGATTTACTTTTCATAGATTTACTTTTCTTCTGTTTTATTAACTCTGTTAATGGACTTTACAAGATTCTTTAAAACTCCATCGTCCCTTGAAAATTTTAATATTCAAGTGAAAGGCGCTTTCTTCCCTTCACTCTACTCCCATTATGGATCAGACAGATTAAGTCATTGGTGGGAAGGTTGATGGAGAGGAAGATCAAATCTTGGGAGGTCACATACTCCGTGATAAAGATCTGAGGTTCTTTTGATAAGGGATTGGTGAGCTACTGAAGAATTTGAAACAAGAGGATGAAAGATCAGATTTGCTTCTTGGAAAACCCTCTCTGGAAGCAGCTGAGGGAATGGGTCATTGGCCTTGGAGTTAGGGTATGAGACTAGAATCAGAGAGACTCAGGGGAGAGGCCACTGAAGCAGTAAGACACAGTGGCACTGTGGGTGGGAAGGACATGCGGGAGGTAGACCAATCCTCATGTCTTTGTCAACTGTCTAATGCTACACCTTCGTCACTTCACTGCTAAAAACACACGTAATACTTCACCCATTCTTTTGTGAGGGGATAGCATTTAATGGCTGGTCTTGTTTCGCAAGTAATAAAATAAAATCGAGAGTCATCATTTGGCCCTAAATGTTTCCATCCCCACTATGTTAGCCTCATTCTAAGGAATTCAGGAAATTCCTGATTCTTGGTTGAGGTGAACTCTTGCACATTCACAGAATTCCCTGGGCTAGTCCAAGGGGTCAGCTACATTACTATTTTCTTATAGATTTGTCCCCCAAACAATTGGGGTGGCATCCCTTTCTGATATGCTCAGAGCATGGGCAGAGAGCCAGAGGTTAACACAGCTTGGATTCCCAGCTGTGTCAAGGTGGGGCTGGAAAGCATTTGTTTAGCAGCCAATGGCCCCCTGCACTGTGAACCATTGCCCTTTTTACAGTAGTTTAGGGAAGTGCTCTGTTATCCCTCAGAATTGGACCCACTGCTGTGACATCATCTGAAGGAGGGTGTCCTGCCGCCATTTTCCATGGGAAGTACTCAGTGTTGGCCAAAGGCTTGAGACAGAATCAGACAGGATGGCTTGTAGTTTGCCCAGGCGACATCTTCTCCAAGTCCAGGGGCCAGGTGAAGCCTTGCTCCCAGGTGTGAGCAAATCTATTTCACAAGGAAGGCCAATAGGTGGCAGAGCACTCTTTCCTACACACCGGAGTGGAAACGTATAGAGAAATCACCATTAGCAGAGCCCCATCGCTAAGCTTTAATCATTAGATACTTGAACAATACAACAACTAGGTAATCTTAGAGTTTTTACACAATATATATGTTTATATATTGTTAATGCTAAATGTTATATAAAATGTTTCCAATTAAGATGTCAAGCCCTAGAACGATTAGCCAAAACATTTACAGGCACAATTTATTTACTTAAATCTTATCTTTTTGTGGCTAGAAAATTTTTTCCCATTTTATGGAGTATTTCCCTTTTTTGGGGTGTAGCAACAAAGCTGAAAACAATACTAATTTTAGACTGTTTAAAATAATTAATCTTTGTTGATTAGAAAGCAGAATATATAGTGAGGGTTTTTTTAACATGATTTTAAAAAATTAAGTACCTAGTAACAGATTCACAGATGTACTAGAATTTTGGAATCCAAGAGACAGAAAGATCTGCCTTTTTGAAAAATTAAACTTTTGCTCTTGACATGGAATTAAGATACTGGCTGAGAAATCCTCCTCTATGTTATTCTAACTATGTGCATTTTGCCAACGGCAGTTTTTTTTTTTTTTTTTGCTTCTCTGTATTAAAAAGTCAGTATTTAGAGCTAATTTAGGAATATTCAAATGGGAGTATTTTAGAAATAGCTACAGATGTCCCGGCAGCCGATACATATCGGGAATTACCTCGTCTCTAATATAAAGCAGTCTCCGGGGTTTTGTCTGCCTTGGGTACACACTTGTGGGGTTTCCTCCAAATATCATCATTGCTTTTATTCCCTTGTGGTCAAGTCGGGGTGGGGATGAGGGTGAGGTCAGTGAGGCACTGGTGTCAACAACATCATTTAAGGAGACACAGAAAAACCTCTATCATCAAGATAAAAAATATTTTAGCGCAATATTTTTTAAAATCAAAATTAATGCAGAAAAATCCATGGTGAACAAAATATCAAAAATGTAAATAACAACAGGATCGCTAACTGTGCTATCCAGAGCCCTGCTTGAGCCTGATGCAAAAGGAAAAATTGGAGGTACTGATCTTGTCTTTATTTCAAATGCCAGTATTTTGTTCCTTGTGATTTTTGGCATTGATTTTGCCTTTTAAAATATTGCATTAAAATATTATTTATCTTGACTCCTACATGTTTTTGGTGCCTCCTTAAATTTTGGGCCCCAGGCTAATGTCTCTCTCTCCTCACCCTAATCCCCGGGCTGTTTGTCATCCTAGTTTGCTCTGCTCACAGTTCTATCTCTTTGCTTTCTGAGGATGGTGTTTATAAATGTCTAGAGGCCCTTCTCATAAAAAACATCGTGGCGGCTCTATGGCTGTTTGTCATCCAAGAGGAAAATAACACTGAAAGGCGAAGTGAGAGTAAGGATGTCCAGCAAATTGCTGATGTTTCCCACGAAGATTTCATTTTTTAAAAATATGCTTTATATTCCTAAACCAGCTCTTTTGTTTCTTCTCTTTTTCTTTACCCTGCTTTGCTTGTGGCCCATACACATCCTTAGTCTGGGCTTTGGGGAACCCAGCTCCGTTTCAGGGACATGCTCAGATGTTTCTGGAAGCGTCACTTTTTCAGAAGTCTTCAGAGCCCAGAGCACGTCCTTGCTTCTTTAACTTGATCTCTAATTGAAGAAATTACTAGCAACTGGACTTTTAATTTTAACCCATTTGGGGATCTAAGTAGGAGTCGAATTGAATCCAAACCTCATTATAGATTACTCTGAATTCCTGCTCAGTGGTACTAGAGACAGTCTGGTTTGCTAGTGGCACCTTTTGCCGCAAGGAACAGCCTTTCTTCTAGCAGTTTCATTCTCTCTATTTTCAACTCCCCATGCCTGTGGAAACAGTCTTCTCACTCCACAGAAAGCCACCCAGTTGAGTCCCTCTCTGCCTGCCGCCCCCTTTAAAACAACTATTCCATCTGCTCTCGGAAGGCTATGAACCATCTCAACACTTTTTCTACGGAATTTGCTTTGAAGCTCGCGACAGGAAACATTTTTCTATGAATGGAGATAAGCGTCTGTTAAAGAGCAAAGTGAATTCATCCATTCTATTTCACTCCTTCTTCCTCTCTACCAACCCAACAAAAGTATGGCAGTTTCAGCCCCAGAAGAGCTGAAACTTGGGAGTGGGCCAAACATCGGTGAAAATTCCAGGAGCGCTGATGAAAGTGCCATTGCAGAGCTCATGCGCTACAGGAGGAGGGCGAGTTCTCCCTCTCAGGTAAAGAAATATTTGACTTCACAGTCTGGCTTTCGATTATAAAGCGAGGAAGGAAAAGGTTAGGCATGAATACAGACTGGAAAAGTACAAGTTGAGGTCCAGTGTCCTTAGACGTGACAGGATAAGAGGACAAGTAAACATGAGTTAGAAAAAACTCAATCCTTTGGGAAGATTCTATGAATGGGTGATTTCAGTCCCACTTAGGTCAGTAGCACCCAGCCGTATTTGTTTATTGGACCACAGAACAATCAATGATATTTAGGATGTACGTTTTTTAAAAACAGCCAGAGTTTAGAAAGATTTGTTTAAACACTTCAAAGAAATTAGAATCTGACTTTCATTCTTACAAATTTTTAATTTTACATTGAAACACTCTAAAGGAGAAAGTTTTCTGAATCAGGTTTTAGTTATTCAAACATTATCTTATCTGTAAGAACTCTTTCTCTAAAAATTCCGGACATAGCACATATCATTCTTAATATGTCAATTCCCAATTTGTTTGTTATTTTTGAAAGAAATAACTGAATGTTTTTACTTTTATGATTATTTTATAATTTACATTTTTTTAATATTTTTCCCATCATTAAACAATACCAGACAATCAGAGCAAAATAAAATGCATGTTTAATAATGTAGTTGGGTTATTTTTCTTCTTCCAAACACGTTTCAAGTCATGTTGGAAAGAAAGTTGGCTGACTTACTTCTTAAGGTTATAAATGTATATCCTGTCTTTTCCTGAATACACAAGAAAACTGGGTTAAGCCATTTTTTTCTTTAAAATTATTCTTGGCAACTCCTCAGGAAAATCTGTTAGCTTGTCAAGATAAATTTTACAAGCAGTATCCCAGGTTATGGAAACCATTGCAAAATATTTGAGAGATAAAGGACCTTTGCAGAACTAGGGTTACAAACGTGTTTATATATTTTATATATATTTTGGTACTGTGAGTACTCAAAATATTTGGATGTTGTGTAAGCTAGAGACAGCTTTCATTATTTCATTTTATTTTATTTTTTAAGTAAGAGATACTGCAGTGAAAGACGATTTAAAGTTTCCAGGGGGCACCTGGCGAGAATGAATAGTCTCAAATTCTTCGAGAAGCAAGGTTCTGCTCTTTGCAGAATATTTTCTGTAGACAACTGTCTGGTGTGTTGTTTTTGTTCCCCAATGTTTATTGAGTGTTAGAAATGAGGACAAGATCTCACACCAACCACATGAGTAGGGCACTACGATTTTGAATTTCTGGGTCACACTGGCCATAAAGCCTTTCATCTTTTGCTTTATTGCTTTATTTGAATGTGTGTATGAACGTGTGTATCCTTTTTTCAGATTTCTGTCGGTTGTCAAGTACCCACCTCCGGTTACTCCGTCTCACACACACAGGCCTGCTTTCCCTCTACCCATGACATAGGGAGGGATTTCCAGACTACTGGGTAAAAAGGTCATATAAAGAAACTGTGGCCCATCTACTATGATGTTCATTTTCATAGGATTGTAACTAAAAGAGAGTTGGGATGTCCTAAATTGAAAGCATAAGCCTTGGAGTCAGAAGAGCCTGATTTCAAACCCCATAATCTACTCACTAGCTGTGTGACCACAGGTGAGTTATCACCCACTCTGAGCTCTTTCCTCTTCTGTCTCATAGAGCTGCTGTGAGAACTAAATGAGATAATGTGTGTAAAGCGCTGAGCATGGCATCAATACACGATGGATGGCCAATAAAAGGTGCTGGTTTTGTACTGTTGCCATTATCATCATTGTTATTGTTATTATTATCAATAAATTGCAGGGTCCCACATGGGACAAGGCAATACATAGCATGGGAGAAGAAAGCAAGAGACAAAGTAGCTTGAGGGAAGTGGATTATGGGGAGAGGAGATTATGAAGCTAAGCAAGAACCAACAGGTTGAGGTGGTCAGGACTCTACTGAGACTAAAACCCAAGGGAAGGAAATGCACCCTCTGAGAGTGAGTTCAGCTCTTATTCTCATCAGACCAGGGCCCTGTGCTGAGATACCCAGCTGGCATAAGTAGGCAGCATAAAGATGCTAAGTTTCTCCATGCTCTACAATGCCCAGGGGAACCAAGTTATAAAGTTGAATGCTTGAAAATCCTCTCCCCACATAAGGGCACAATTGAGAAGACCCTTGTCGCTAAGTCTTGAGCATCTCAGCCCTCCCTGGCCCCAAGTTACCCAGGCCTCCCTCCACCGGCTTCATAGGAGCCTTCATGGCAGGATCACGCCCAGGTTGTAGACCTTGGACAAAAGCTTTCTCACATTGGCTTGGCTTTCCTATCTCCTGTGCTTGATTTGGCTGGTGTTCTCTGCCCCCTATCTAGGTTCTATTTGCCCTATTTGGCTCTACTTGGGGGAGCCATGGGGCTTGGGTGAAATGCCAGAAGGTTCTCTGGCTGGCTTTATGAGACACTCTCATCTCTTCAGCATACGTAACTCTCTTCCTTTCCTACCTTTCAAAGCTCAAGATGATTAACAGAATTCAGGCCATTTTTCACCCTTGCTGATTTATATTGCTTTCTCTAATGCCCCGTCCCACCATGAGTCATCAAGACTCCATATTTATTTGCTAGAGAATTTATTTTTGGGTATTTTAAGATATTTTTGAAAAAAATAGAATCTCTTATCAAGTTGAAGGATATTTTGAATTGATTAGAATTAATTTTGACTAGAGCTGAGGTTAGGGATCTGAAAAGAATGTTCTCGGCCATAACCGAAGAAGAGGAATCATCCAATATTCTTTTTACTTTATTTATTCGTCCTTTTTTCCCCTTCTAAAAATTGTGATAAAATATACAAGACATAGTACTAATCGTTTTAACCATTTTTAAGCATACAGCTCAGTGGCACAAAGTATATTCATAATATTGTGTAACCATCACCACTATGTATACCCAAAACTTTTTCATCATACCCAACAAAAACTTTGCACCCGTTATACCATAACTCTCCCTTCCCCCATCCCTCCCTCAGCCTCTGGAAACCTCTATTTATTCATCTTTTTAACCATTAAGAACTGAACTCAGCTAGCTAACCATATGTATTAGTTTTCTACTGCCGAGTAATAAATTGCCACAAACTGAGTGGCTTAAAGAATACAAATTATTAACTCACCGTTTCTGTAGGTCAGAAGTCCAGGTGTGGTATAGTTGGGTTCTTTGCTTGGGTTTCACAGGCTGTGATGAAGATGTTGGATATTCCCCAGTCCTCATCTGTATCTCAGGGCCCTCTTTCAAGTTCACTGTTAGCGGAACTCATGTCCTTGTGGTTGTATGACCCAGGTCCTTATTTCCTTGCTGTATGATGACTTAGGACCACTCTCGGCCGCTGGAGGCTGCCTGCCATGATTCACCGCATGATAGTGGCCTCCTCTTCCAGGGTAGCAGGAGCAGATTCCTGACTTCTTCTGCAAGGACCAGCCCAAGAAACTCTCAATATTGAAGGCTTCGTCTGATGAGGCCAGGTCCACTCCAGATAACCCCCCTTTGCCATTTAAGAGAACACAATCCCAGGACTGATATCTCATCCTATTCGCAGGTTCTTCCCCCATTCATGGGAAGAAATTACGTAGGGCATTAAACAACAAGGAGACATCTTGGGGGTCATCTTAGAATTCTGACATCACACTCTGACAGGACCAAGAGCCCTCAGCCCAAGCGATTTGCAATAGTTCTTTCTAGGCTTAATTTCTACCAAGCTATTTCTGATGTTCTGCTTTTTAAGGCTGTGCAGGTTGGATATTGGGGCAGGAAATGTACGTCCCTGCCTCTAATTCATGTGAATTCGACCAAGTCCTTTCACCTTCTGGATCATTTAATTCTCATCTGCTCATAAGGACCCTCAGCAAAGGGCTGTGGATCTGTGATGTGACGGTCCATCACATGTTCACTCAACAAACACCCACTAAGCATCTACCACGTGCCAGGCCCTGTGGGAGGGCCGTGACTGCCGCCAGTTCTGGATATCTCTTCAGGAGATCCCCTCAGTCGTTTATCAAAAAAATAAAATAAAATAAAATTCATTGAATGCCTACTGCATACCAGACATTGTCTTAGGCACTGAGGATAATCAGCGATCAAAGCAGCTGAAAGTCCTGACTTCATGGAGCCGACATTATTTATCATCAAGGGAAACAGAAATAAGCATCACACATTTATAAAGTGTATCCTGTGCCAGAGGATGATAAATGCTATGGAGAAAAAAGTGTTCTGGGTAAGGCTGTGCAGGAATGGTGGGAGAAGAGGTGTGATTTTCAAGAGTGGTTTTTAGTAAAACAAAAAGACTTAGGAACACCAGCCAGGTGATATTCTGAAGCCATCTCTGCAAAATAATCATTAACAGAGAGAGGCCTTTTTAAACATCTAGCTACACAGGATGATGGGTGGCGTGCTGATGAAAGAGAATTTCATCTCCTGGGCCCCACCTGTAAGGGGTGAGCAGTTTCAGTCTCGTGCCCAGCCACAGGCAACAACGGCATACTAAAATGAAGGCCGGAGACAATGAAATGTTCATGTTCTAGACATGGTGACAGCCAGCCCTCCATGAAGTTTCAAGAGCATTTGGAGAATATTTTGGGAACTGCCTTCTCACCTTGGGGCCTCATCAGCCTTGGCAATGTCCCTGTGATAGGCATAGAGCCAGGTAAACAGCAGGGACTTGGAGATGACCTCCTTCCAGCCTTTTAGATGCTGGTTTAGGAAACTGTTGTTCAAGGAGGTAGGTGACTTCCCAAGGTCACCCAGAGAGTGGAAAAGCTGGAACTAAGCCTGGCCCTCCTGACACCACACACAGTGCTTTTCCCTCTATACCTTCCCAGCAGTGTCCTCGGGGCCGCCCCTCCTTGCTTCTGCACACTCCCACAGACACCCCGCTGGGACCAAACTCTAGTCTGTAAATGCCCAAGAAGAGGGACTGTACCGTATTTGATGCTGGATTCATTTGCTAGGGCTGCCATAATGAAGTACCACAAACCGAGTAGCTTTAGACAACAGGAATTTATTGTCTGGAGGCCAGAAGTCCAAGATCAAAGTGTCAGCAGGGTTAGTACCTTCTGAGGGCTGTGAAGGAGCATCCGTTCCTTGATGCTCCCCTGGTTTCTGGGGGTTTGCTGGTGGCTTTGGGCCTCCTTTGACCCAGATGTCTTCCTTCATCTGCACATGGTATTCTCCCTGTGTGCATGTCTGCCCAAATGTCCAAATGTTCCCTTTTTATAAGGATACCAGTCATATTGGATCAGGGGCCCATCCTAAGACATCATCTTAACAATTACATCTGCAATGGACCTATCTCCAGATAAGGTCACGGTGTGAAGTCCTGGGGATTAGTACTTCAACATATGAGTTTTGGGAGGATGGAATTCAACCCATAACAGATGCTATTGCACCAGTGCACAGCATAAAAGAGGTGCTTAATAAAAATGTAATAGATCAATAAAAGAGGGCGCCTTGTCGCCTCTGCTTTCTGCATTCCCATGATCTTCCCCTTGATGATTTGTTTACCTTTCCCATCTCTTAGCACCTTTCAGGCCACTGTCCATCCCTCAGCTATGGGATCTAGTCTAGGGATATGTACTAACGAGAGAGGACTAGATCCCAATAGGTAGTTCCCAAAGGAGACATTGATTGGTGGACAGTCCCACCACAGGAGGGAAAGCCTGCACTCCAAAGGATGTTTTACAGTTGACTTCTCAGATGATGCAAAGTGAGGCCAAGACTTACTTGTGATTCCATCGTCACAAATTTCAAACTCTGGCAGTCTACCTAGTGGAGCATCTTGGCCAGATTCTTCCATGCACATTGTTCTAGTTAAATTTCAACATAAACGTGTCATATTTGCCAAAATGGTAGGGTATCCTAGGATGTATATTTCAAGGCTCAGCACGGATCCTACTTCTTCCATGAAGCCTTCCAGGATTTTTTCAACCAGGATGGACATCTCTCTCTGAATCCGTGTAGCAACTGCCATCTCCATCATGCACGGGTGTCCCGGAATTTATTGTATCATAACTGTTGGCCAAGAGGTTGAATACAGGAGTAAGTGATTGAGGTGATCCAGATATGGTCTTATGTATTAGCAACGTAAGTTTTCAAGTTCAGAGGTGCTAGGAAATTCCTCTTCTATCTTAAATAAATCTTTCTACTCCCATACCAGAAATTCCCTTTAGTGGAGGAAGATGATGTACATTATGATGATCAAGATAAGACATTTACTTCAGTTTATACTAAGATGTGAATGACTGATATAACATCCTTGTCTAGGATTAGGTTTTAACGAAAGAAAAGGGATAATGACAGTGCAGAGGTTGCTTGAAGGGAGGAGAGAAGGCGTAACAGGGTAAGCGAACCAAAGCGTGAGGAAGGGCATAGAAGGAGGAGACAGGAGCCACTGAAGATCAAGCCTACTTACTCTACAATTTAGTTTGTAGCCACATCTGGAGGAGAAAAGAAGACACGAAATCCTCTTGCTTCCTTGATTCCCAAGAGAATCATGCTGTTCTCCCACCAATCAGGCTGCTATGTCTTTCCTTTTCAATATGAAGATTTTCTTTACAAAGAAATGTGAATGTCTAGACATTTGGGAATATGCTGGAAGCTGATAAACTTCATCCTTGAACTTGATCTTATGCTACAATTGAGAGCATACTTACAGATATCCACCTAACAAGAGAAAGTCGCAGCCTAGACATTAGTATTTTTGTGAAATAACCATGAAAAAAGTAAGTCTTTTTGATTGGAACCTGTCTAGAAGGCTGTGAGTTTAGTAAGCTTTGTGGTACTAAGGAATCAGACAGAGAGCCTCAGGATAGCGCTCTGATGAATGGAGGCCCCATGTCTTGTATAATTTAAAACATGTCCCATCAGGACAGTAAATGTGCTAGTGAGAACCGGAGCTCTGTTGAGTCTCTGTGGGAGACGGAAGTTCATTACATCTGACCAAATGATAGTTAGGTCCTGATGAAAGATGTGTCTCAAATTATGTCTAAGTATTTGTTGTAAAGCACGCCAGAAAGTTTGAAGGGGAAGCTCAGCCACAGACAAGCCAAAGATCTGTCTTGCATCTATAAGGCGGAACTTCTCAGTTATTGGAACATGCACACATTCAGAGTGTTAAAAAAAAAAACGTCGGCCGTGGCGACCGCCAGGAAGAAATGCCAGACACTCTGCTGGCTTGGCTCTACCCTGACGTATGTTCATTCATGGGCACAGAGCCGAGACGGGGCTGTTCTCAGCCCAGGCCAGACTTAATGCTTCATTACCTTGCCCACCTCAACACAGGATGTAACGTTGAACACTGGGCACTAATCGCTGGCAATAGAAATCGACATAAATTACTGTGTGTTTAAATACCTGGATGTTTTTCCAGGGTATGTTCACAGTCTGTATTCTGAAAATAATTTGGTAGGGTACTTAACAAACCATAGATCTTTGATCTGAAGTGAATTAAATCTGGTAAATATTTTCTTATTGTGAAGGTCAGTTTCTGTACAGCATGCAAAATACAAGTAAAAAGAATCTGTGATTTTATTTATTGAGCTTATGTCTTTTCCAGTAACTAGGTTTTAAAACTAAAAGAAGAGCAAAAGGCCAATTTTATACGCATCTGTTAAGTGTTTATTTTATGTTTGCTGTTCCCTGTATTAGGCATGGTAAGTAAGATCATCTTCATATGCTTGTATACTTAGAATCTTATGATTATTATAAAATCATGTAAATTGGAAAATGCTACTAAGAACCTTTCTTTTTTTAAACCACTTTATCGAGGTATGATTGACATATGTATCATTGACATATCAATATGTATTTAACGTATACAGTTTGACAAGTTTGGGGATAAGTATACAGCTGTGAAACCATCACCATATTCTATGCCATGAACATATCCATCACTTTCAAAAACATCCCACCATCCTTTTTATTATTATTTTTTTTCTAATAAGAACACTTAAGATAAGATGTATCTACTTAGTAAATTTTTAAGTGCACAATACAGCATTAACTATAGGCTCTATGTTGTACTGTAGAGCTCAAGGACTCATTCCTCTTGCATATCTGAAACTTTATACCCTTTGACTAATATAATTAGATATTTTCAAATTTCAAGAGTGAGTCTGTACATATTACAATGGCCACTCTAGCCAGAAAGAAGGAAGAAATCTGAATGTTGTGTAGAAAGAATAGGAAGTGTGAGCACATAATTTAAAGCTGAAAATGTAATCAGCATGGACCGATCAAAGTACAATTCTTCTGCAACCTGTTGCATGACATTTTGCCTTTTCCTGCCTGTTCACAATATCTTTAAAAAGTGTTGACAAATTTTGACAAAAATTGCACACTACTAAATAATTGAATCTGTACTTTGACTTTGATCCACCTTTTTGACACCAAATAAAATGTACCAAATGAGATTCTTCATTGGATTTCAACGAGATTTGATTTGAAGTTACAGAACTATGTGATCACACTGAATGGAAATCTGTATTTCATAGACTCTACTATGCCAAACAAATTGTTTCCATGTGCAAATTTGTCTGTTTGGTTGTTAAATGAGTGCTTTCACTGGTTGTGAATGATTTTTAGATAGTTTGTAAGCTGCTGAAGTTTACCTATATATTCTTACTGTTGGCTCATTAGTCTGACATTTTGTAAGAAAGCATGGTTAAAAGGATTTTTAGAACATATTTTAAGTTGAATAGAGTCTTTATACTTATTTAATTTTACCTGACAAGTTGAGACAATTTTGAATGTTAGAATTTAAGAAATCTTGAAGAACATCTTGGCCAAAACCCCCAAGCCAAAAAATGCATCCGAAACCCCATGTTGTCTGTTGTCTTGCTAGGGTCACATCACTAGCGATCTCCTGCTGGAACTCCACATCCAGTGCTCTTTCTACTACACCAAGGCATCAACTTTCCTGATGTTAGTACAAGCTCATGTAACTAACATATGTCATTGTATTCCAGGATCAAGTATCATTCTGAGAAGAAATGTCCTCCAACGTCTGTTCTCAGTTCCTCTCAGTGACCAATAATCCTGGTCTATGATGAGGAGGAGGAGGGACATTTTTCCTGGACCTCATGTTCATAAAGTGGCTCAATATTAGAACTTTGACAATATCTCTAATTGATGAGATCTTATACGGGTGAATATTTTAAAAACATTAATTTTTTAATATAAAACTTTAAAATATACCACAATTCTGTAACCATGTTATAATATTTCATTGTTTGGAATACTCCAGAATAGAAATGGCGGAGGTCTCTCAACACTGAGAGGTCCTACTAATGCTATGACTCAAAGAACCCACGTTCTCTCTCTTTCCTTTGGAATTGTTTCTTCCAGCTGAAAAGTGTGATGGGATCTTGACTCCATCTCAACCTGTTCAAATTCCACAAATTCTTTAAGAAAATGTTCCTTGATTTCCTGAGATAAGAGTCACCATGCTTTTTTCAATCTCAGGACACTAAAACTTTGTGTTTCAGTTTTCTGTGTTTGTGCCTTATCCCACCCAAGGAATGGTGAGGTCCTTAGTGGCAGAGCCAGGGTCTCGCTCTTCTTTGCATTATTTGGCCAAAGGAGTGACCTGGTGATGGTAAAGTACCTGCTCTATTTGGTGAATGATGAGGTGTATAGTCTAATGCCGTTTGTTATGCACTGTTTGTGTCCTCCCAAAGTTAGTATGTTGAAATCCTAACCCCAATGTGATGGCATTAGGAGGTGAAGTCTCTGGGAGATAATTAGGTCATGAGGATGGAGCCATCAGGAACAAGATGAGTGCCCTTACAAGAAGAGATACCAGAAAGCTTGCTCTTTTTCTTCTCTGACAAGTGAGGATACAATGAGAAGATGGCCATCTGCAAACTAAGAAGTAGGCTCTCACCAGACACCGGATCTACTGTCACCTTGATCATGGACTTCCCAGACTCCAGAACTGTGAGAAGGAAATGCTGATTGTTTAAGCACCCCAATATAGGGTAACTTGTTGTAGCGGCCTGCACTGACTAAGACACCATGCTAAGTGTATGGAGAAGAGTAGGGAGAGGCTAGGGAATGGAAGTAGGGGCTCAGTTTTGTATGGCTAAGAGGTCTGGGTTTTGTTCCAAGGATAATGGGGGACCATCAAGAACTACTGACTAAGGAGGAATGTCATGAGTAAGAATATACCTCTGGAAACTTAATGTCATCAATTCATGTGTGGAAGATTGAAGGGGGGCATTTGTAACATTTCAGATAACTGAGAATATTGGTTTGATCATGTTGAAAGAAAGAGAAGTAAAAACTAGAGTTGTGATGAGCGTAATATTGATTTGGAATTGGCTTGGAATTGATTAGATCACAGAACTACATTAAGAACGACTTTATAGATCAGACTGCCCAGCCATGTCTTGCCCCTGAATCTCCCTGAAATATAGGGGACAAACCAGGATCTGATGTCACGATGGCAGTCATACCACCTCCCAGTGCATCTCTCACCATCGTTGGACAATATTAATCTTTTTCCTTAGAGTGAGCCAGAATCGTCCTCATTCCCATCCATGGGTCCTGGTTCTGCCCTCTGGGATGGTGCTGAATAAATTTACATGATAGTTCTTCAAATATTTGAAGATAGCGGTCCTGTCCCTTCATGGTAAACCTTCTTTTTGCAAGCTCCTAGTCCAGCCCTTTGTTATCTGACATAGGTCCAAGTTTTCTTCCCATCATGGCTGTTTCCCTGTGGGCACCCTCCAGCTTGTCTGTGTCCCACATGAAGTACAGCACCAGGACTTATTTTAGCAGATATCCTTGAGCCAGGGCCTAAGCTGCAAACTCAAGAGAAATTGGGGAAAAAGAAGCAAGCCACACAGCCATACCAATAGGGGGACTGAAAGGCACTGAGCCCAAGGACACTGTAGTATTCAGCTTCTAAAATGGCTCTCAATAATCCCCACCTCCTGATATTCATGTCCTTCTGTAACCACCTCCCTGTAAGTGTGGACTGATCTGTTGATTTGCTTTCAATGAATAAAATATGGCAAAAGTGATGGAATGTCAGTGCTGAGATGGGGTTACAACAGACTGACCTGTCTTACTTGCTCTCTTTCTTTCTGGTTCTTCTCACTTGCTTGCTCTGAAGAAGCAAGCTGCCATGTTGTGAGATGCCTGTCAGAAAGGCCAGTGTGGCAAAGAGCTGAGGGTAGTCTTTATCCAACAGCCTGAAAGAAACTGAAGCCCTCAGTCCAAGAGCCAAACAAGAATTGAATTCTGCCAACAATTATGTGAGTGAACTTGGAAGTTGATCTTTCACTAGTCAAGTCTTGACCCACAGGGTGTGCAACAAAAGTAATTGTTAATTTAAGCTACTATATTTTGGGGTAATTTGTTATGCATCAATAGGTAACTAATACAAACACCTCTTACTACCACTCACCCAGAGTAACAGAGATGGAGATGAGGGAAGATTTCCTAGCTCACTATGGTGGTTGTCAAAGCAGAATGGAAGAGTGCCTACAGCTGCAGCACTGTTGATGGTAGAGGATTTCAGACAGCCACAGAAATGCTACAAAGCCAAGGAGTAACAAAAATAACGTTACTGCAAAGAAGAAGGAAAGTGTAGTCTTGGTGGTTTGTGAGCTCACATGAGACTCCTTAGAAACCTCCAAACTAAAAAGCATGGACTGGAAGAAGTGATTTGAGTCCTAGTGGTTTTGCCATTCCAACTAATTTAGAATGCATTCATATTGCTTTTACTGGACGCTTTGTGTCTCTAGACTGGAGAACTCCATGAGTGTCGATGTTACATCTTTGTTCCAACCTCCACCAGGAGAAACAGAGCAGAAATAGATTAAGCTAAGGGCAGAGCAAACTTCAAAATGCTAATGACATTGAATAATAATGAAAAGTAAAAAGCTTTTAGAAATAATAACCCAAAATTATATTTATTTTTACTCATTTATTTATTTTATGACTACTTGATAAATATTTGCTCTGTACTATGGTGTTCTAGAGTCAGCATTATATTGTCTTCTGAAGAACAAACACAGAAACCATCACAGTTCAAGATGTAATGAAATAGAATATATACAGACACAATGTATTATTTTAGCTACCACACTCTATTAGCACATGATAAATTTACATTCTCATAAAAGCCCTAAATATTTTTAGATGTACCTTTAATATATCATGTCTCTCTTTTGTCTTGCTTCCATTATATTGTAGAACTCATTTTTTCCTACTTTGTTAGATTTTACCAATAATTTTATGCTCATTGAGGTATCTCTTAGAAATAGTAGTAAGAACAAATATAGTAATAAAAATAATACTTATAACATTAACACACTTTTTTGAACATTTACTATTTATCAAGCACTGTGCTAAGGGTTTTCCACATATTAGAGCTTCTAATCTGTGAACCCCTTGACCTCACATATACTATTTTCACCAATTTAAGGCAAAGGAATTTTAGATTAGACAGCTTATATTTTGTTCAAAGTCAAATGGTCATTCAGTGATTGAAGCTGACAGTCAGGTAGTGTGTTGCCTTAGCCCCATTGCCTTGCAGTCATGCCTCCAGCATTCTGATAAGCCTTATGAAGTATCCTACAAATTATGAATAAAATGTTAAATAAGATCTCCGGTTGTAGCTGTTATGACTTAATGGGTTTTGGAACAGTATTCTACCAATAAAACAGAAAACGATGTGAGACAACAATTTGCAGGTATTGAACTCTATAGATAACGCAAGATTGTGCTCCTTGAAAGAAAGGAAACACACAAAGTAAACCCATATTCACCCAAGCCTTCTGCCTGAGTACACTTTCCAAGCCATGACATAGAGAAGTCTAGCCAAACACTGGGCAGAGGTAACAGAGATTGGAGTCCAGGGTTGCTAAAGCAGCTGGATTTGCTGGTCAGAGTAGTGAGAAGACGGGAACTGCACAGAGAAGTTCTAGATATCAGTATAGGGGTTACCTTGTGTCTTTGGTTGAATACTAACCTGTATATGGGCAAGACAAGCCTCCATGAGACCTGGCAGAATATGGTTACTTGGGGACTGTGAGATGAATGGAGATTCCAGAGGACACATACTACTGAGAGATGTTGGAGTTCTAACGAACCAAGGATGAAGTTTGGAGAAACATTCTAGAAAATCTTAGGCATTCAGTTTAGACCCCAGGAAGATCACACTTTACAAAGTTGAGCTATTCTAGTCACAGGGTAAGAGCTACTATAGAATACCCTTGACTAAACCTAAAATTATCACCAGGATCAAGTTGACCAGCCAGTAAATCAAAGGCTTGCAAGAAAATAACTCAGTATTGTATAAAGGAAGATTAAAACAAAACAAAAAATTCCAGATCTTAATAACCTAGGAACTACAGTGTCTAAAACACAGTAAAAATGTGCAAGACGAGAAAAACCAAAAATATGACAAGTAATCAAGAGAAATAATCAAAAGAAACAGATCTAAAGATGAAACAAATATCGGAATTAACAGACAAGCACTTTAAAGCTGTTATTATAAACATGTTCAGGGATTTGAAGGAGAATATGGACACAATGAATGAACAGATGAGTGCTATCAGCAGAGAAACAAAAAATTCTCAAAGAGAACAAAATAAAATTTCTATAACTGAGAAATAAAATATCAGAAATAAAAATTTCCCTGGATGAGCTTAACAACAGATTGGAAAATTCAGGGGAAAAAAAGGAGTGAACTCACTTAGAAGGCCATAGAAACTATCCAAACTGAAACATTGTGATTAAAAAAAAAAAGCTTGAAAACAATAACCTGTTGTGCAATATGATGAGGTCTGGTATATTTGTAATTGGAATCTCAGAATAAGAAGAGAGATTGGGGAAGGGAAGAAGAAGGAAAGGATGGAAAGAAGGAAGGAGGGAAAAAAGAAAGAAAGACATGAAAAAAGGAAAGAAAGACACAGGAAAAAAGAAAGGAGAAAACAAAAGGGAATGAGAGATCAAATTTTTGCCATATTTAGTGAAAAAAGTCAACCTGTAGATTCAAGAAGTTCAATAAACTCAAACAGAATAAACACAAAGAAAAAATCACTCTTAGAAGCATCATAGTAAAACTGCTAAAACTAAAGACAAAGGGAAAATTTCAAGCAGCCAGAGGAAAAAAATGACAAATTAGATAGATAAAAGAATGATTATACTTTGGACTTCTTATTGAAACAATACAAACTAGAAGACAATAGAATAATATCTCTACACTGCCAAAACAAACGAACAAAATCAACCTAGGATTCTATATCTAGTAGAAATATCCCTAATAAATGCAAACAAGGTAGAGACATTTTTCAGGTAACCAAAAACTGAGAGAATTTGTCATGAGTAGACCAACACTGTAAATAATGTTAAAGGAAGTTATTCAGGCCGAAGAAAATGTTACCAGATGGAAACCAGGACATTCAGGAAGGAATGAAGAGTGCTATAACTGTTAAATATGCTAAAAAATATAAGACTTTCTTTTCTCAGTTTTTACTTTTATCTTTATGCAAAAATAATAAAAATATATCATGGGATTTATAACACATGTAAAAAATGTATAACAACAGTAATACAAAAGATGAGAGAAAGTAAATGGAATTATATTTGTGTGAGCTTCTCAAAATTATATGTAAGACATTCTAATATTAATCCAAGGTAGATTATATTGTGTTAAGGGTATATATTGTAATCCCTAGTGTAGCTACTGAGGAATATAAAAGGTCTTCTAAAAATCCAATTGAGAATATAAGATGGAATATTAAAAAATACAAAATGACCACACAGGGAGGTATGAAAGGAAAAAAAAGCAAATAGCAAGATAGTAGATTTGAATGCAACCTCTCAATCATTCTATTAAATATAAATGGGTTACACATGCTAATTAAAAGGCAAAGATTGTAAGATTCCATTTAAAAAAACAAAACTCAATTATTTGTCATTTGTAAGAGATGCACTTTAAATATAAAGACATAGGTTAAAACAAACAAACAAACAGACAAACAGGGTAGACTACCTAAAATATGTAAATATTAGTCACAAGAAAACAGAAATAATTAATATAAACAAAATAGAATTAAGACAACAAGCATTCCCAGAGGTAAAGAGAATATTTTACAATGATGAAATTGTCAAGAAGACAATCCTAACAACAGGACTTTATATAGAATTTTCAAAGAGATTTTAAAATGTATATGGACAAAAAAAGGATCTAGAGTATTCAACAATCCAGAAAAAGATCAAAATTGGAGAAGACACACTACCTAATTTTAAGACTTTGTAGAAAGTAGTAATCCACAAAGAAGTGACTTGGGGATAAGACAGTTACATGGAACAAAATAGAGAGTACAGAAATTGACTCATACTTATGTCATGGACAAATAAATTAATGGTTTATTCTTACAATGGAATCCAGTATGGAACTTAAATGAATGAGAACAGCAATTTTAGAAATTCATGGAACTGAATTTTTCATTTCATGGAACACCGAAGTATTTTGAGAAACCTATTCATGGAAACCTCTCTGGGGCATTACTATCTGAAGTCTTTCCCAGTCTACCTAGGGAATCTAATTTTTGGCATTTCTGTGGCCCATTTGCAGCATACTGCATGAGAAACTATGAGCTCCCATATCTGTATGAACATGGATCCATTTCAAAAAACAGAGAAAATGCAAATTGTTGAAGAATATATATAATTTCACAACATGTATATGAAATTTATAAGCTGGAAAACAATACTTTCAAATATTTATAGATATATTACTGTATATCTCTTTGAGTGATAAATGCATCTCTATGAGTGATAAATAGTTAATCCATGACAGAGATCATCTTTGGGGAGTGTATTAGTTTGCTAGGACTGCTATAATGAAGTTCCACAAACTGGGGGGGCTTAAAACACAGAAATTTATTGTCTCATGCTTCTGGAGGCTGGAAGTCCCTACTCCAGTATGACCTCATCTGAACTAATTACATCTGCAAGGACCCTATTTCCAAATAACATCACGTTCTGAGGTCCTGGGGATCAGGACTTCAACATATGAGTTTTATGGGGACACAATTCAACTCACAACAGGGAAGGAGGGAAGTAAATGGCATCTAGGAACAATAAATGGGGGATCTAACGTGTCTGTAATTTTTAAAAAGTGAGTTGAAGCAAATATGATAGAATGATATGAATTGACACAATCAAATGGTAGAAAGTAACGTTTTGTAGTCTTGTCTGAATGATGAGATAATTTTCCACTTTAAAAATATTAAGAAGCTCCCTAAGTGGGTCTGGTGCTGTGGAACAAGGTGGAAAGTGTTGATGTAAAGACCCAAACTCCTCTTCAAGGAAGATTGATTGAAGAAACAGGGAAAGGGAGTGTGAGTGAGGAGCCTCATGTCTGTGTTCAAATATGAACCCCTCTCATGATGGAAAGGAGGACCAGGTTTGTCTTGCTTTCCTCCAAGTGTCTGAAGCAGAACCAAGTGGTAGAAGACTTCATGACACTAAATTTCAGCTCAACATAAGAAAATACTTCTGATTCATGCAAGCTTTCCAAAATAGAATTAACTCTTCATCATTGTTATGAGAATTATTATGAGAATCAATGAGTTCCATGCACTAGGGATGCCCAAGGAAAGGCAAAGTGACACCTTGATGAGGATGTTACATGTGAACTTAAATATTGCCCAGCCAGCCCTGAAGTTCCTCACCAATCTGAAATGCAGTGCTTCTGCAGAAGTTTCTTGATTCCCTACCTTGTAAACTTAGGGCAGAAAAAATGAAAAGGCAGTTCTACTGACTTACTCTGTTTTTGAAGAAACTGTGCCACTCCCAGTATGAACCACATCATTATTTTGCAGAATTGACTTTGTTCCTCTTTTTGAAAATTGAAACGTGTATCCTTAATAAGTCTCAGCTTTCTTTTTCCCCCTATTCTGCATAGTTCCTTAGAGATTGATAATGATTCAGCGGTCGTGCATGCCAAATATCCCAGTCCTGGAGTTGGGTTTGTAAGGATAACAGACTTGAGAAGTGGCGTAACATAGCAGTTAACTTGGCTATCAGAGTTCACAGTGAACAAATCTTGGCTCAGCCATTTATTAGCCAAGTGCTGTGAACATCCTATAGAGCATCGGTTCCTGCATCTGTAAACCTAACTTTCTAATTCATAGAGTGGCTGTGAGGACAAAATGAGAATGAATATGGCACACAGGAAGTACTCAGTGAATATCAACACTCTTCATCACTTGCTCAGGCACTGGTTTTATCAAAGTACAAAATCTTTCCAGGCCAAAGCAGATTCTGAACAGAAGAGATGGATGCAAATAGGAACTGAGATAGTTCCAATTTCTTCCCATTATCTGTGACATACATTGACCTCTTTCTCAGTGCAATACAACACTTAAATCCACCCCTTCCTTTCTTTCCTTGGGAATTTAAAGACTTAGTCTCCTGGATGTCAGAATTTCCAATAACCTCATTACAAGCAGGTATTACTGGTTATGAGTCCCTCTTTCCTTCTGCTGTCAATGTCTTGGAGGAGCTCCAGCTCACGGGATGACCCACTAGAAAGTCCTTCTCATCTTTGTAGACATTCTTCCTCAATTTTTCTCATCAAGGATATTTCCCATTTATCATTAGAACCTCATTTTTATAAGATTCTCTTCCTTCTTGAAATAATACCTTTCCTTTGTTATGTTAAAAAAAAAATACACGTAGTATAGTCTTGGAACATGGTAGGTGCCAAGTGAAACTTTTGTTTTCCTTAATTCTTTTGTGGCCATTACAACCTCTAAAACAACATTTTCTTCCAAGATTTCCTTTCTTCTTATTCCAACTATCTGCTTGGATTCAGGGTAACAATTCTCTGTATCTCTCTGTGAGATGAAATTAACTTTGAGAGTAAATGAGGAGCTGGAGATGGCTCTCAGTTTCATAGCCCTGGGGCCTGTGAATTGGTAATGGTTTTCACAGATTTAAGGGAGAGTGGAATAGGCTTTATGGGAAAGGGAGAGAAGTGACACTTTGTTTTTAATGTGTGAGATTTAATGTGCTTGTGGGATACGTTGGTGTATCAGGATCTGTTCAGCCGATAGTTTATAGGAGAGGCTGACACTGCCTCTCCATATTCGAGAGTGACCCATGAAGAAGACAGGGATAATGTGAGTCCAGATCATGAGGAAATCACAAGGGAGCAGAGTGTAAGAGAGCTGACAACAGACTCCTAAAGACCATCTACATCCTGATGGGGGAGGAATTGGATCCACAGAAGACAGAAGAGAAACTATCAGAGATAAGAGCAGAATCAGATGAGCATTCCATCATGGAAGAGAAGAAAAGAGAACATTGAAACAATTTAAACGGTTAGGAACAGATGGTACACAGAAGTTAAAGAAGATGATAATCGAAAAAGGTTATTGTATTTGGCCCCTTGACATGACAACAATAATAAAAACACACAACATCTAGCACAACTGATCACTCAGGATAAGACCACTACAGTACTAAGCACTTAAGCCACTTCATCGTTACAATAACTCATTGTGTTGTTATAATAAATACCAATAAGACATTGGTATTTAAAATAACCCTATTTTAAGATGATGAAAAAGAAATTACATAGATAGGTTAAAAAGACTCAACAGCATCGGCCCTTGAAAGAATTGGGGTTCCAACCCTTGGTATCTAATTCTAAAGCAGGAGTTCCTTAATACTTCATTTCTGCAGAAAACTTATCTCTAGCTGAAGAAAATACTGGAAAGGTCAAGGAACCTTTGAGTGATGAGGACATAAGGGCCAAGGGTGTTAACTATACTTTTAAAAAATTGGCAGGGATGACAAGAGGAGAGAAAGAGAACAAAAGTATGATTGAAGAAAGTTTAGAGTTTTACTTTTTTTTCTGAGGATGGGGAAGACGAGACATAGGCAGAAGAGTTGGAATCCACAGACGTTAAAAGAGAAGGCAGGGTTTTGTAACTTCAGCGAGAAAGTTATGGTAAACTGAAACTGACCGCTACTGAAGTGGGTGTAGAAACAGGTCACAAAACACTGAACATCACTTGTAGGAAGGTCAGAGAATGGAAAGGTATCTTGGAGCATGGCGAAGGATGGAGACTAGGATAGGGAGAAAGGATGAGACTCATTTCAAAAGAAAAGAGTATGTTGAGAGGGTGAATGAAGAGGGCTGAGAGAGGCCACTGTAGTGAAGAGAGGCTGGACAAAAGCATGCACTGTGGACCCCAAGCCCCGGGAAAAAGAGCTAGGACTGCCTGTCCAACACCCTTTGTTGGATAAAATTTCTCTAGAAAACCATGTCATCAGGTATGGCATTTTAGACTTGCCATTCTACGTAATCCACTCAGTGGGGATGGGGCTGGAGCTTGGATCTCTGCAAGATATTTATTGGGCTCTTGGACATTTTGTCAACTAGAAGGTGCCGGGATCTGTTTTACTTGGTGGTATTGTACGGAATTGCGTAGGTCAAACCAATTTCAATTTCTAATATTAACATAACTCGAAGTTCCTTGTGTCTTAATTAGAGGTCATCAACTGCCTTGTAAAGTGGTCCCTGTCAGGACTGCCTGTGGGTAATTCGGGGAGTTCAGTGAAGCTTAAAATGAAGGATTTGATAGTCAGTGTTTTTTTAGTCATATTGTTTTGTTCTTCAGCAAATAATGGGTAGCCCAGACTCCAATTAGAGCAGTATTCAAATAATTTTAGATTTGCATATTTGAATTGGCCGTCTTTGGGAAGGAGAGGCCAGGCCATGCATTTCTCCAATTATTTAGTGCAATTAGAGGAGATGATCAGACACTTCTGAGGTCTCATTAGCAGGCGTGTTGCCTGCTCCGACATCTCTGAGGATCACAGCAGTGGCTGGGCCTGGCCGCCCACATTCCCTTTCGGGAGAGTTCTGCAGACAGTGAGTCACTTTGAGTTAAACAAAGGTATCTATTTTCACAGCCTATTTCTACTTTCTGTCTGAAAAGTCATTCACCACTGCTGTTTCTCTAAAATATACATTGTAAATACCAAAGTCTTTTTCTACTTAAAAGCTCTCTAATTTTTGTTTTAGATCTAAACCCATCATCATCTTGGTACTTAATACCAGGCCATAGCAATTTCCCAGCAATAAAACTTGGTGCTTAGAAAACTAACTTTTGGGAAATGAGGTAGCCAGCATTCTAAACTTTGGTACATTAACTATAATCACCTTTTCAATCATGATAAGCACCTTAAGAATGAGCAGAGCTTTGGTGGTAAACGTCCTCCAGTTGTCAGAAGCACGGTCTTAGCTCTCTGTTTGTTGTTGCACTTGGTATCACAGTTTCCACATTAAGGATTTCCTCCTGTTCTGGCATAGCCTCCAAGCCACCCTCAATCCACTGAGCAAAGTCAGAGTGATGGTTTCTCTTTCCTTGTGTCCTGTTTCCCCAAGCAGTGGCCCTGCTTCTGCCTCCTTGTAATCCCAGACCTGAAGCCATGCCTGCATTCCAAAATCTAGATTGTAAATAAGATCAAAATAATTGTTCTCATGATTTTCAAGGCTCCATTTTAATTTCCGTTTTGAGCATAAGTAGAGTGGAAAGAGAATTGGGTTTAGATCAGGATACGTAGTATTTATTTAATTTACTAATGTTGGGTCAGTGATGACCCATCTCTCTACCCTTAATCTCATCATCTGTAAAAATGACGATAATAATGCTTAATACTTGCCCTTTCTATCACATTCCAGTTGCCCTAAGATCCAACAGAGATGGAGTTTGTAAAATAGTTTTGGAAATGATGAATTTATCACAGGCTTTCTCACATGTGCAGAGAGTTCTTGATCCATTTCCAAAAATTCTGCAACAGGTGGAATTTGAGGTGGCACTGCTTCATGGTTCTGGGGTCAGCCTACCTGGGTGTCAATCCCAGCATCACCGCTTACTAGCTGGGTGGCCTTGGGATGATATTTAACCCCTCCATGCCTCAGTTTCCTCCCCATGATAGTGGAATAATAATAGGATCTACATCATGGGGTTTTATAGGGATTAAAAGAATAATAGATACAGAACCACACCTAGCACAGTAAATGCAACATGGATATTAGTTAAACTTCCAAAAATACATCTTTCTTGAGAAGCTGGAGGGGCTTAGAGTAGGGGTCTGGGGTTTGATTTTGTCTACACCAAGGTTTTTCCAAGTTTCAACCTGTTAAGCCACATCTTGGTTCTGCTGTGATTTTTGTGCTCCCAGTTTTATTTTCATCCCAAGGCATTGTTAATGGTAGCCTGACTCTAGACGTATTCAACCCAGACCAATCTGTCAGACTTCATTCCAAGAGTGTGAGGCAGTTTAGCACAGGTCTTGAGCAAATCAGGTGGCATCTCTCCAAGCCCCCAGTTCAGCATAACTTTGGGAGTTAGGAAGACAAGGAAGGAGAAGGATTCCTAAACATACAAGCCACCTGGGAAATGTCTCGATGCTCCTGTGAAGCTTGGGTTAATCCAGTTATATAACTCTGGGTGCCACCAAGCAATGCCTGAAAAGGCTTTAACCCAGATTGTAGCCTCCAAATTAATCATCTGTATATTTTAGGTAAATGGCAAATGTTGTTTTTGTATACCTGTGCCTCAAATGCTGCACAGGACATACACTAAGAAAATTATTCATTGTTTTTTGAAATTCAAGTTTAACTGAGCATTCTGCATTTTTATTTGCTAGATCTGGCAGCTCTTGATAACACGACTGACCTCCAAGGCTTTGAGATTGAAGTTATATAAGTAGAATGTCTAGAAGCCTTCACATGTAGCCTATGTGATTAAATATAGGGGATGAATCAATAGATGTATCTCTTAAAGGAAATGGGGAAACAGTTTGCTAGTTACTTTGCAATTGCTGGGGGTTAACCATCCTTGATTTTTGCATATTAAAAGTAATCTAGCTGTCAGTTGAACTTTTCCCCATTTCTGTTGGTCTTTGTAGTCAGGTCCTATCTAGTCTTCCAGCCCTTTAAGAATGCTTATAATTTCATTTCTACATTTTGTTGTGGATGTTTAGTAAGTTTTAAAAAAAATTGGCCTATGTTAAATTGAAGAAATGAGCATTCAACCCAAAACTTTTCCCTCCTTTATTTTTTTTACTAAAAGCATGGCTTATTAAATTATTGAACGATCTCTCTTTTCTAATCAATAGCTTCTGCCCTCTTGGTTCCTTCCAGAAGGGCATAATCCAGCCTGTCGTACCTCCAGGGCTACTATAAGAAAAGACTCCGATACCAGATAGTTTGCAACCTGGAATGGAATGACACAGTGAATGTGAATGTGCTGGTCGTAGCTTGGGTTACTCTGGGTGCAAAAATGGTCATGAATTGGCTTTTCTTTGAGGAAGAGTTTTTCATCCAAAGACTGATGCTCAAGTGAAAAGACTCAGCAGATCCCCTGTGCCTCTTTGTGAGGACTGAGAATCTCAAGGAAAATGACCAGGACCGGCAGTACCAGTCAAACAGCCAACCCTGTCCTAAAGCAGAGGTCACACTGTGTGCTGATGGGCTGGTGACTGGCCCCCAAGGGAAGGGAAATGTGTGTGTAAGATCTTGGTCATTTGCTTGACTCCACTCCGTGCTTGGGCCCTTGGTAATAGAGAATAAATAGGGTCAAGGGCAATGTGGCTGCTGTGCATTGCCCTGGTCCTCTGTCTTTATGGTGAGTTCTTTCTTGCCCACTGCAATTAACTCGTTATCATCCTTTCTCATCCCTGTGCTCCGTCTTGTTTCCCCTCTCATTCTTCCTTTGGTGCAAGACATCCAGTAAGAAATAATGGCTGCTGTGAAAGGCGCTCTTCTGAGAGCAACGTCTAGGAGTCTCTAGGAATCAAGCCTCTGCCTTATAATTTCAGTTGCTAATACTAGACAAGCCTCTCCCCTAACGTTCCTTTAATTAAGCTGACTCTTAATATGCCAGCTGCAACTTTCAGAAGTTTTCATAGAGATTTGACTGCTCATGCCCTGCTTGCAACCGCCAAAGAATTTCTTACATTTTCACTCGTTTATTCTTTGAGCAGAGAAAAGGCAATTTGATAACAGCAAAAAAAAAAAAAAAAAATCTAATTTTAGGTAAATGTGGTCTTTTGGAAGAAGTTCTAGGGTTTTCTTAAATATAACAAACATAATAGAAATTATCAGCCTTTAAAGTCATAAATGTTCTGGCCGTTTGTTGTTGTTTTGTTTCCTTGCCTGCCTCCAGTTATTCCAGTGCCCTGCCATCATTTTCTTCTGGGAAAAAGACTTCTGAAAGCTGTATTTGGTGACCTGGCTCCAGAGACTGTCCAAATTTGTACCCAGTGGATGTGAGTGAGAATATGGCATTTGGAGTCCTAAGTGCGTAGATTCTAGCAGTCTATGGGAAAAATGCGTAACTAAAGTCCCATAAATTGATCCCCTTTTAATATTGACAATACTTGTCAATGAGAGGAAGCTCAGTGACTAGAGTGTAGGTTCTTCTCAATTTCATTTAAGTCCTTAGGCAAACCTTCTGTTCCACAGCAAGTATCCTTCTCAAATGGTTTCACCCTATGAGGCAAGACCGGCCTACCCCAAAATGTTTTACAAATCCTTTATTTCTGAACCTAACTAAATGATTTTGTACAGGATAGAAACCTGAGAAATTCATTGTCAAAGGTTGTAGATTTTTCTTTATTGACATCAATTTTCAGAGCAGTAATTGCAAACATCCATCTCACAGGCAATATCAGGGGTGTGGGAAAGACTTAGAGGAAGCTTGGAGATCATTCAGGCTGCGCACTGCATCTCAAAGGAGGAACGGAGGCATGTCCCAGCAGTTAGGTGACACAGCCAGCTGGAGAGTGACAGGAGAACTGGGCTCAGACCCAGGATTCTGCTTTCCCAGGTCCATACTCTCCCAGCTTTGTTCTGCAGAAATGCGTGTGTTCTCTCTTTCCACTGAGTTGTATATCTGAGTGAACTCTATCTAGTTTGCAAATAATGCCAAGATAAATGTTTAGTTCATTTAAAAAATATCAGGAGGGGCTGTAGTGTCGTGGTTAAGTTTGCACACTCTGCTTTGGCAGCCTGGAGTTTACAAGTTTGGATCCTGAGTGCAGACCTACACATCACTCATCAAACCGTGCTGTGGGGGTGTCCTGCATACAAAAAATAGAGGAAGATTGGCATGGATGTTAGCTCAAGGACAATCTTCCTCACCAAAATATAAATAAATAAAAATAAAAAAATAAAAAATTTCAGGAAGTAGGAACTAAAAATGTGTATTGCAGAGAAGTAGACCCTATTAAGAACATATGTATTAAACAGCATCATAAGAAGACCTTTTGAGAATTAGTGAGTGAATTTCATATGTGCTCGATCTATCACATATGGTATAATTACATTTTAAATTTAATATCTTTGGAACTCAACTATAGTTTAAGCAACTGATTGTAATCATAAGTAAATGTTTCTCTGACATTGCCTTCAATGTCCTTACTTAGATGTATTTGTCACACCATGCTAAATCTTGTGGTTTCATTAAAGAATGAATTGTGACAAAAATTAAATATTCAAATCTCTGTATATAAAATGAAGGTATACTATTTGTTATTTAATAATTATAAAAACAAAACAATAAAATAAACACTGAAAGCATGGGAATTCCGCACTCGACTTTCTTGTTTTTCTGGCCTGTTAGGAAATCTGTTGTTTATGAAATGTGGTCTCTTATATAATCCTTTCTTTTTTGCCACCACTCTGAAGTTCAATGTTAGCCCTTCAGAGTCCAGCTACTACCATTGAAATCACTGCTGGCAGTCACGTAGTAATTTCAGTTTCATCCATTAGCAAAGAAAAGAGATACTTATTCACAAAATACTTGGAAATTTTCAGAAAAATACAGAAATTGGGTGGCATTGGGAGCGGACGGATAAGTGCTGGAATCTATGCTATGTGTAAAGAAATGTGAAGGTAGAAGCAAGTGTTGGAGAAGTCCATGGTGGGTAAAGAAAAAATTAAAAATAGAACTACCATATGATTCAAAAATCCCACTTCTGGGTGTTTATCCAAAAGATTGAAATCAGGATCTCAGAAAGATATATGCACTCTCATGTTGATTGCAGCATTATTCACAAACAGTAGCCAAGATGTGGAAACACCTACATGTCCATTGACAGATGAATGGATAAAGAAAATGTGGTATATACATACAACGGAATATTTAGCCTTAAAAAGGAAGGAAATCCCACCATATGCAACAACGTAGATGAACCTTGAAGACATTATGCTAAGTGAAATAAGCCAGTTACAGAAGGACACACATTGTCTGATTCCATTTACAGGAGGCATCCAAAATAGTGAAACTCATAAAAGCAGAAAGTAGAATGGTGGTTGCCAGGGGCTAGGGGGAGGGGAATGGGAAGTTGCTGTTCAATGGGTGTAAAGTTTCAGTTAAGCAAGATGAACAATCTGTAAAGATCTGCTCTATAACATAGTGCCTATAGTTAACTGTACTATATGTGTGTTTAAACATTTGTTAAGGGAGTAAATCTCATGTTAAGTGTTCTTTTTTTTTTTTAATTGAGGTAACATTTGTTTATAACATTGTATAGATTTCAGGTGTACATCATTATATTTTGATTTCTGTGTAGATTACATCATGTTCACCAACCAAAGACTAATTACCATCCACTACCGCACACACGTGCAAATCACCCCTTTTGCCTTCCTCCCTCCCCCCATCCCCTCTGGCAACCACCAATCCAATCTCTGTCTCTATGCATTTGTTTGTTGTTGTTTTCATCTTCTGTTTATGAGTGAGATCATGTGGTATTTGACTTTCTCCCTCTGACTTATTTTGCTTAGCTTAGTGTTCCTACCACAATAAAATTGTTTAAAAAAAGGAAAGGAGAGATATGGAGTACCCAACATACACTGGGCACTGATTATGTATAAGCCACTGGAGTTCCCAACAATATCTTTGTGATATATGTCATTTATAAAAAAGAAGTTGGGCTCCAGAAAGGCTAAGTACTTATCCCCAACTCATGAAACTAGAAGTGTTAGAATTCATCAAGATATGAGCTCATGATGGGGTCGTCTTTGGAAGTAAAGTGTGGAGTGACGGTTAATCCTTTGCATCTTCCGCCCGATCTGTCAAAGCCAGAAGCCACAGCTTAGTGGTACCCCAGTCAAAGGCTGCCTCCATGGAAAAAAGAAAGCTCTTAGGCCAGGCTAGACTGGGGAAGGAACTGCAGGAATATAATGGGACACAGGTACCAGGGGAGCATCAGCTGAAGGATCAGGAAGCACCCAGGAGGTGACAACGCTGTATAGACAGAAGATCAGCTTCCCTTACCTGGATATGGATCACATTTTGTAAATTTTACCTTTCCAGCAATCTGGGCATCTGTAATAGAAAGGGAAGTCTTCCTGAAATTCGAAAATAATTAGCAGTCACCATCAGGAGTTCTGAGGTCAGTTAATGTATTCCTATCATCTGTCCCCTAGATTTATCCACAGGAATCAGAGGAATAGCCCTGACTAGAAAAGGCCTCTGTTGACAATGTACAATCCTTTCCTATTCCTTGTCTAAACAGGCTTAATTCTTAGAGCTTCTGTACATAACGTAAAACATCTTTTCTAATGTTCAAAGGGAATATCATAATGTTAATCGTCTCTTCAAAAAGAATTCGGATTTTGAAACTTGATAAACCTCCCAAATAATGATTTGGTTGTGTTTACCTAATTCTTATTCATCGGTGAGCGTCTAAAAGAAATCATTATTAAACCTAGCTCACTGATTGCTTTCACTAAGTGTTAAATAATAAATAATGCATTTCTACTTCAATTAATCTACTTAGACATCTCACAGGCCAAATGCTTTGGTGGAAATGCTCTAATCTAACAGAATCAATCGGCAGCCTGGGTCTGCCTCTTGACATTTTGAGCTCCCTAACAAAGAGCTTCTAATTCGAGTTAGGAGGTAAATGGATGATTGAGATGACGGTGTACTGCCATTGTGCTCAAGCTGATGAGTAAGATGGGGCCCTGTCATGACAACCCACAGGTGTACTTGGGATAAATTTGGAATAAATCTGCCCCCCTTCAAAAAATGAGAATTTTTTTCTTAATTTTATATGCTTGTATATTTTTCATCTTAAATTGGAGGTCTACAAGTGCCCAAGACTGGCTTTTTCAAGTGCTATGTGGGGTTTATGAAATGATCCAAATTCTACCATTTTATTGGCATTGTTAAAAAAAATATTAACAGAAAGCCTAAGGATTACAGTTAACCAAAAACCCTTTATGTAACATCAGTTGTTATTTTTGTATATCCCCTTCTGATTCTTATCTATATACGTAAATATTTTATGTGGTTGAAACCATAGTGTACATACCATTTCTAACCCATTTTAGTAATCACCATATTAAAAACGTTTTCATGTGGGAATAGGTTTCATAATTATCACTTTTAGAGTTAATTATAATGCTATAATCCATCTAAAGAATGAAACATGATTTAAGTCTCCCATTAATTTTGGAAATTCAGTTCCCTGCCATATTTTTGTTAATATAAATAATGCTGAAGTGAACATCTTTGTGCATAGAGGATTCTTTTTCCCCCCCGTTTCTTTTGGGGACAAAGGTCTGGAGACACACAGTCCAATTGCCACTTGTGAGCATACAGGTGCACCAGAGTCTCCCCAGGATTAGACATTAACACTTAGTAAAATGTATGGTAATAGAATACACAGAATGTTACTACATTTTAAATGTATACCTTTAATTACTAGTGAGATTGAGCTTTCTCCCATGTCTGTGTTCCTTAACTTAATTTCATCTTGCTCATCTGCATATCATTTGACTATCTATGAACTGGGATCACTGTATTGTGATTTTTAGGAGATTTCTTCCACATTTTGCAGAATCTGTTACCACATCTGCAAGAATAGCAGAGGATTAAAGGTAATACATTGAAAGTAAGGGTAATTAGTGTACATTTCACGTGCTATGAATCTCAAGGAATTAAAAACTTATACACTCTTGAAGCAGGAGATAGAAAGTTCCCTGGAGGCAGCACCTGCCTTCATTTGTTCCATGTCTTGCACCATGTTCTTCCTGGAGAGTCCTCCAGAAACTGTTGTGAAATTGACTCGGGTATCCTTTACCGTGTTATCTTTGCTTTCTCTGAGCACCCTCCCTATCCAAATATTGTGCCCTTTTTCATCCTTGAGAACTTTAGACATCACTTTTTCTAGGTTGAGTTTGCAGGTCTTTGTGTGTGCTTCCTTCCTTTCTGCACACGCCTCTCTGCTGTGGCTCACATCATCCTGTATTTACTTATTTACACTTCAGTTTCCACAGTGCACTGTGAGCTCCTGCGAGAGGACCAAGGGGCTGTGCATTTTCATCTCTGCATCCTTAGTACGTAGAACGGCACCAGGAAGAGATTGAGTGCTTGATAAATGCTTGCAGGTGCTCAACACATGCTTGCAGGTGCCCAACACATGCTTGTGGTGTTCACCGAATGCTTAAAGGATTAAATTTCATATCAATATTATTTCTGTAATCCCATCACATCATATTTTTTTAGGGTCTAAATCAACTCTTAGTTATAAAGGGCCTGGAGCCAGACCTGAGCTTCCTCAGAATTTTAGCTGTTTGCGGTGGATGCCAACACCCCCCAACACACACACTTCCGCTTCTCTGTAGGATGAGCCCAGGGCTAGCCGTCTCCTTCCAGGCTCTCAGCATGTGGACCAGGCTCCATTTGTTTGACTCTGAACCCAATCTACACATGACAGAATGACTGACACTACGAAAATATGAACTATTTTAGTTTAAACAAAGTGGCTTCTGCTACTCTTTTTCTCTCCGTTGTTTTGTCATGCACATTTTTTTATATAAAGTCTTGCTCACCCTTGCCACCACTGGTAGTTTCAAAAAATGATGTCATTGTGCTGCAAAACACTTGGAAATATTTGTGTACATTGTACATGACTGCTCAGCTTTGGGAAGGAAAGATAGATATGTCTATGTCTCTGTGGAAGAACAAAGTTAGAAACTCAAAAACACTCATTCTTTGCCCCAAATAAATACATTTGTCAGACCCAATTAGACACTAGAGAGAATAAAGTCCATTTTGTTGGTGCAAAGGCTGAGATGAGTTCATAAGATTCTTGAAGACTAAGGTTTTCCATTCTGTTGTTTAGAAAAAACTAGACTGAATGCTTTGAATGAAATGATACTTTCAAATACATTTTTCTTTGATATCATGAGTATTGATAAGACAATTGTTCTTGGACATGATTTTTTAACAGGCATCTAAAACGTCTCAGTTGAGCCTTATTTGAATGATGATAGAGATTTGAAGAGCAAAACCATGTCTGTAACTTATTTTCAAAATTTTGTCACAATAGCACTTAGAAGTACTCATCCTGGTGAGTGCTTATAATCATGACTTAGTGATGTGACTGTGACTTTAACAGTGAGGTAAATAGCATAGTTAATATTGTCCCAGCAAGGAAATCTATAGAAGTAAGCCATTTTGTCTTTATACCTATGTATCTTTCCTTGGGTCTGGTTCAGCTAATAGTGATGTCAAGTCTTGCCCCAGTTTACGTCCTACGGATGTTAAGATATAAGCCTCCGGAAACTAAAGATGCACAGTCATCTTTCCCCATATCTTTTTACATCTTCATAAGAGCGGCCAGAATTTCCAGCTGACTCCTCACACAAACACCCCACTGAGTAAGGGAGAGAGGTTACTTGAATCTGAGAATGTTGATTTTGCTCCAAATACATGATTCTTGAGTTACCGATTCTTACTAATACGATAAACACACTTCATTAAATGTGTGACTTTTATGGCAGGAGAGCTACAATTTCATTTGGGAAACCACAAGTGGATTGAATGTACTAAAAGGACAGTGAGAAAAAAGTCTTCCACTATGGACGTTCTGTAATAGCATACTGAGAGGCCATCACTGACTCACGAAATTGCCACTGCTTGTGACAGTGGGTACCCACACTGTGGAATTAAAAGAAAAATTGCTGTCTTCAAAGGAAGCACTTCTTTTTAAGAAAGAGAACTTAGATTTAGACTCATTCATGAGAGAGTCCAACAGTTGTGTCAAGTTCATCTTAGAAGAAATTCACCTTTGTTTTTCTTAATTTTTCCTATTACCCAGATAGGCAAAAATAAAATCTGGATCATCAATTGAAATTTCCAGATACTCCCTCTGAACCAGGGTTTCTGAACTACAGCACTATGGACATCTTGGTCCCCAGCATTCTTTGTGGTGGGGCCATCCCGTGTGTTGTAAGATGCTTAGCAGAATCCCCTGTCTTTACCCACTAGATGCCATTGTCCTCTCTTCTCTAGTCATGACAATCAAAAATGTCACCGGATATGTTCCAGTGTTCCCTGGGGGTCACCCCTGGTTGGGAACCACTGCTCTAAAGCACACTAAACCACACCAGAAGTGGATAAGCTACCTGGGACTGGCCTTCAGTTTTGACTTTATTGCTTCTTTACAGGGCAAGTCCCTCAACCTTTCGTTGTCCCCTTTCCACAGCTGTGAAATGGCCACAATGCCATTTGCTTCAGTCACCCCACGGAGATATGGCGGAATCTTTGAAGCAATGCCTAGCACAATGGAAATACTCAGTAAATATTTGTTGACTGAATGACTGAGTGAATGAGTGTAAGTGTACAATTCACAGATCTCTGAGGAAGTAGGTATTTTTCTTTCCTGAGATCCCCCTGCAACTGCACAGCCTCCCAGCTTTAGTCTGGGTGTACGTTCCCACGGTGTGGAAGGAAGGTGGGAGCCTTGCCCAAGCTCTGTGTCTGCTTTTCTTAAGTATTCGATCTCTATTGCTCAACTGACAGCTCTAACCCTTACCAAAATAATCCCAGTAGTGTGTGCATGTGTTTTTGTTGTTGTTGGCTTACTTTTTTTGTTTTTGTTTTTGATTGTCAAAATGTCAAATGTCAAACGAGACTTACACCATGGCGAAAC
The DNA here is from genome assembly GCF_021613505.1 of Equus quagga. Lineage (NCBI taxonomy): Eukaryota > Metazoa > Chordata > Mammalia > Perissodactyla > Equidae > Equus > Equus quagga. The sequence goes on along the minus strand of NC_060287.1, from coordinate 31,248,916 downwards.
TCACCAAAAGCAGAATTGCTCAGTTCGACCATCCTCTTCTTTAAAGGTCTGCATCACTTTCTCCTGACTCCAGGGGGATTCATCCCGTTCCTTTAAAATTTCCTCCCATCTTTCCCTACCCTCTACCACCAACAAAGGCTTAATGTACATGTAAACACATGCATGTTTATAAAACAAAAAGTCCTCCTTGGTTTGTTTAGCTTGTTGTAAGTGACTGAGTTAAACCACGCACACACAAAAAAAAACACTGTAAAAAAAAGGATAAATACTAATAGCTTTACATATATATATTCTGTAGAAAAAAAAGACAAGTCACTAACAGGGAATAATAAAATTAATTCACAGCGGTTTAACAACTTGCCCTAGGAAATTATTGACACTGCTTTCTGGACACTTATAGAAAATATCTTTGAATTATTGAAACTCCTTCTCAATTCTTCGGATTCTGTCCAGAAAGCCTTTATTAACACATTTCTTTTTAACGTGACTTTATGGGAATGTTATAGTGACCTAGTTTTATTAATGTATTAGGTATATGTCATTATAAGAAATGATATAAATATGGAGGTGAGAAAATTTAAGTTCTGCCTAAGTTTTGCAGGCTTTCCAAACAGCCTATTTTTCAGGTTAGCTTTATGTTGTGATTTCGTGAAATCTGGCATGCAGCTATTTAAAGACAATAATTGGTATAAATAAATAAATAGTATCTTCCCTGGTGATTATTTTGATAATTGATACACTGAGTTGTTGCAGAGTTCAATTATGTTATCCTCACTTAGCTAAGAATACAGAATAATATTCCTGAAGCCAAAAGGAAATGTTGGCCACAACTGCAGTGGTTTTCGAGGCACTGAAAAGTTAGGGAATTGCTAATAACAACATGAAATCTAATTTCTACTTGCAAGATGCCATTTAACATATTGACTATTGACTAAATTAGTAAGTGAATGAAGCAGAGCTCACGAACTCCAAAGTCAGACAACTCAAGATGTTAAAATCCTAGGACTAATAGTGAGCCGATGCCTGATGTCCTGCCAGGGCAGCCCCTTCCGGCCGTCTTGGATTCATTCTGTCCCCATCCAATCCAATCCACTGTCCATTCGACAGTGCAAGTGACTTCTTCAGAGTACGAATGTACCACATCTTCACCTCTCCGAGAGAAAACACCTTTAATGACTTCCCATTGTTCCTAAGATGAATGCGAAATTCCCAAACAGGTCCCAATAGGTCCTCCTGCTTGGCCTTTTTCTACTTCCTGGTTCTTCCCTTTACTTGCTCTGACAAGCCGTTCTCTGGAATCCACTTCTACCCCTGCCAACCCTTAACCTGGCTTACTTCTTGTCCTATTTTGATCTCTTCTCCAATGTTTCTTTCTCAAGGAAGCTTCTCTGAACTGCAGACTAGGTCAATCCTAGAGTCCACACACCATCTCTTCCAGAGGGTGTACCAGAGCTGTGGTTCTCCATTGGTGAGTGTGATGACCGGAATTCTATCTGCCACCTCACCCCCTAGACTCTCGGATCCAAGATGGCAGATGCCCTGTCTATCTTTTCTCGCCATTGTATCTCCAGCGTCTTGCATAGTGCCCTATGCAGAGTAAGTGCTTGGTAAACATTGATGGGATTAACAAACACATAATCATCACACCCATACCTTCCTTCCTTTCTCATTCCCCAGGTAACTCCATCTTGACTTTTTCTGTGTCGCTAGGCACTGAACATCCCCTAACTGGTGTCCTCATCCTGGCTCTAGCTCTGCCTTCACAGGATGTGCTGAGTGAGCCTCTCCTTTTCTGCATCATGGCCTTCTACGCACTTGAGGCAACTGCTATGCCTCCTTTGAATCCTCTTCATCCTATTTCTCCATTTTCTTCAGTCATTCCTCAGCCATTTCTTCATTTTCATTCTGACCAGAATATTACTAGCTGTCCTATTAGCATGTTCAAAGTTATCTGTCTCTCTTAAGGGAGAATGGTGAGAAGCAGGCCTGGGCAGCTCTCTGGGTGCTTCCTCATCTATTACTAAATATTGCAATCCTTGGTGCAGGGGAGACTGTTAGACATTGTGTCAGACGCTAGCGCAATAGGCGCACTAATGGCATGCTGATATGGATTAAAATTTCTGCAATACTATAACAGGGTCCATAACTGTTCTAAATTGCCAAAATTGATGAGAACATACAATAGTTTATAAATTGTCATTCCATTTGTATCTCTACAGCCAAAGCTAGATTTTATTAAAAATGTTTGCTGTTCTGAGTTTTTCCTTAAAAATAGGCAGAAAATCCTAGTGATTTTAATTAAGGGATAAAGTGCATAGGTTTCAACTAATGCGTTGGGGTTGTGCAAGTCCTAAACTCTCCAGCTCCATAGATGCCTCGGGAGAAGTAGGGCATAAGAGAGAATCAGAGCAGATGCACAACCCGGTCTATGCCACCCTCTCTCCTCCCCAGAGGACCTCCTGTCCAGGTCATCTGGGTGTACGTGGTATGACATCTGCAGATGATTGAACAAGCCAGACTAAGGCCATTTCAGCCCAGCGATGAACGCGATGTTGATTTAGATGGCCCTTGGAAGTAGATACTTCAAGCCCAGGCTGTCAAAAAGTCTGAAGATAATTTAATACCTTTTTAGGTCTACTGATGAAAAATGCTGTGTAAGTGCACCACGGGAATCATAATTGTTATTTATCATTGTTATCAAAAGTGCAGTTGGTCATCCTTATACTGAGACCAAATGTTGGATGGGTATTGATAAACCTTTGTCTGATTTGATCATCTTTCTGGCCATGTTTATTTATAAATGAATCTTCTGTCAACATCAAATTCTCATTAGCATCATTAGCATTCTACACCCTCCTTGGTAGGATCATGTAAAATTGATGGGATCAAATTCCTATTAAATGCAGTGCATACTGCTGGGTTGTTATTTATACTGAGCATTCTGGAAGCCTGGGATCACAATATCTTGTAAATAAACATTACATTCAGTGATATCACCTTTCATTTTAAAAGGGTCTTTAGAAAGCTTTTAAAATGGTGCAGGGATGGAGCGCTCATTATTAAGATTGGAGGCAACGGAGCAATCATTTTATGTGTATGGAATTTCTGGGTAATAAGTGCAAATTAACATTACAGAGAAATTGAAGTGAACAGAGTACATCGAAATTGAGGTAAGATCCTCAGATTAAGAGCAAAACTCTTTTTCCTGTAGTTATTTGCCCAGAGGTTTTTCCAATCGTTACAAAAACTATAGTTTTCCTCTTAGGACCCCAGTTATACTAGGGCACAATGCTGGATACTGAACATTAGTCAAACGATGAAACATTTTTTTCGAAGACCCAGGAACAGCTGCTGCTTATCGAGTTACCAACACCACTTCCTGAAGAATGTGATTTGGTTTCAAAGATAGCCAAGTACTGACCAGGCTGTCTCAGCTTAGTCCGAGCTGTGATAACGTGGCATGTTGTTGTCATACTATTAGGTACATTTCATAAAGTGCTTTCAGATCCTTCTCCCCTCTACTTGAGAGGGGACGCTCTATTGATTTTGGAGACTACAAACTGAAATGGCACTTTTATGATGGAGAGACACGTAACAGACGATTTGTAGGATGTTTTAGGAAAATTAGAAAATTTCATAAACTCAAAAGGAAGAAAGATTCACAGGGTAGAATCTGGATTGCAAAATGCATGGACGCTTACTGGAATCTATGAACTTCTTAGGGTTACAAGAAAGATGCTGACTCGCTTGCCAAGTCTCCCTCCTATGGGATTAAATTTAAGGCTGACTTTCAAAGTATTTCTTGTGCTGCAAGATTTTGGAATGTCTCTTCAGTGAGGCAGCTAATCTACCGTTGGTACTTTTAACTCATTCAACATGTCTCCACCCTACATTTTCAAACTATGTTTCTGCCAAACAACATAAATATAGAGAGAATTTTTGTACTTAAGATGCAACATCTTCACCTTTCTCCTCTTTTAGGTAAAAATAAATATTTTGTCATCAAAAAGATTCTTGATCTGCAATGAAATAATTTTTCAAATTGAATTGAGAAAATTAGAAAAGAATGAAAAATATCCAGGCAACTCCATACGAGAGGACCATTAGTGTCAGTAAATATTTTTATTGTCTTCAAAGACTAGAAAAATCTATGGGATATTTAAATCAATGTAATTTCAAAACGTTATTTGACCTGAAAGTCTCACTTTGAAGGATTTATTCTAAAGGAATAAATAAGGATATACAAAAATATTTGGCTAAAATCTTCTTTGCAGAATTTTTTATAACAAAAAATGCTCGCATCATACAGTAAAATACTAATAGATATTAATAATTATTTTGGAGGACTACCATCGTATACTGTAAAGATAGTCACTGTTGACTGAACACAGAGGTATGCCACGGTGCTATGTAATCATTTCTCAAGAAAACATTCTTTTAATTAATCATTTTTCTATTTAAATACCATTGATTAAAAAGGGGGGGTTTAGAGCATTCTGAGGGTTCTGCTATGAAGGCTATACTTAATTAAAAAAAGCAACAACAATCAAACAACATTCAGATGAACTTCAGTTTTCAAGGGAGTTGATAAATTTCGACTTTTGACTGTTGGAAAACTACTTTGTGTACTGAGCGGTCAAAAGTTTACTTTTGCTGTATTTGTTAAAATATTTGTTAAAGTATGTATTTCACAGAACACTTCTAGAGTCATGTTATTTTGGGGCCCACAGCTCCTTAGCTGAGAAGGATGTCGAAGCTACTAACTGGAGAACAGAGCTTGAACATCGCAGTCCACTGACGAATGTCGAGGACACGAATGCGTGGCTGCATTTATGCAAGGACAACCCTGAAATGATTTGGCAATTTTCTTGCCATTCACTCATTTAAAAACATTAACCGAGCACCTTTTCTGTATGAAGTGCTGGGGATACAGGGGTGAAAAAACACTGTCCTGAGGGAGCCTGTGGTCTAGTGTGCATCCGATCAGATCGGATCATCCGAATATCAACCAGATCATCCTAACACAAGTTTAGGAAGAAAAAATTATAGAAAACTACATGCAGGGAATTATGGGAATACCGAGAAAGATAGAGTGACCCACTTGTCTCAGATGGCCCAAGGGTTTCTTGTTTTAACACTGAATAGGGATGGTTGGTCATTTCAGAAAAGACATCTAGGGGTCGGCCCTGTGGCCAAGTGGTTAAGTTCATGCACTCTGCTTTGGTGGCCCGAGGTTTGCAGGTTCGGATCTGGGCATGGACTGACACGCCACTCATCGAGCCATGCTGTGGCAGCATCCCACATGGAAGAACTAGAATGACCTACAACTAGCATATACAACTATGTACTGGGGCTCTGGGGAGGAAAAAAAAAAGAAGAAGAGATTGACAACAGATGTTAAGAAAAAAAAGAGGAAGATTGGCAACAGATGTTGGCTCAGGGCCAATCTTTAAGGAAAAAAAAGAGAAAAGACATCTAACTGAGCTAAGGCTTTCTGGAGGAGGTGACCCTGGACTTCTGGGCTGTCTCCAAGTCAAGAGGGAACTAGCACGGCCAGGTAGGTTGAATGTGGAGGGTCAGACAGACAGCAGGGGCAGCTTCCAGACAGAGGAGGCTGCCTGAGTAGAGAAACAGCCCAGCGTGTGTGAGAACCACGAGGCAGTTCTAACGTCGCTCTGGCATATGTCGATTGCAATGGGGCTGGGGAAAGATGAGTCCTCAGGGGAACCAGCCCTGACCACAGAGGATGGTGGAGGGGCTTAGGTGAGGGGGCTAGTGTACCAGTGCTGCTGTGACAAAGCACCACAGACTGGGCTGCTTAAACAACGTTAATGGATTGTCTCAAGATTCTGGAGGCCAGAAGTGCAAGATCCAGGCAGGGCTGGTTCCTCAGAGAGGGCTGCGAGGGGGCGTCTGCGCCATCCCTCTCTCCCAGCTGCTGGTGGTTCCTGGCAGTCTTTCGTGTTCCTTAGCTTGGAGAAACATCGGCTTGGTCTCTGCCTTCACCTGCATGTGGCGTTCTCCCTGTGTGCATGCGTACGTGTGTGTGTTCGTTCGGATTTCCCCTTTTTATAAGTCATGATGGATTCGGACCCACCCTAACAACCTTATCCTTTTTTTGTCTTGAGAAATAATAATAAATTTTAATTTTAGGTCATTCATTTTCAAGGTGATTTGTGACAACAGTATGTAATAACGAGAACGTCAGGAAATTAAGCAAAGACATGGACAGAAAGGTGACACCTCATCTTATTTTTTTTGTTGAGATATAGTTGACATATAACATTATATTAGTTTCAAGTGTACGACACAATGCTTGATATTTGCATATATTGCAAAATGATCACCACAATAAGTCTAGTTAACATCCATTGCCACAAATAGTTACAAAGTTCTTTTCTTGTGATGAGAACTAAGATTTGCTCTCTTAGTAACTTTAAAAATGCAGTACAGTATTATTAACTATAGTCACCATGCTGGACATATTATCTTCATGACTTATTTATTTTATAGCTGGGAGTTTGCACCTTTTGACCCCTTCACCCATTTTGCCTACCCCTCCCGCCCTCCTCTGGCAACCACTAATCTGTTCTCTGTATCTACGAGCTTGACTTTTTTTTTTAGATTCCACATACAGTATAAATGAGATCATATGGCATTTATCTTTCCCTGTCTGATTTATTTCACTTAGCATAAGGCCCTCACACTCCATCCATGTTGTTGCAAATGGCAAGATTTCATTCTTTTTTATGACTGAATAATATTTCACTATATATATATATAACATCTCCTATATATCACATTTTCTTTATCTACACATCTCTCAATTGACATTTAGGCTGTTTCCATATCTTGGCTATTGTAAATAATATGACAATGAACATGGGGGTGCAGATACCATTTCAAGCTAGTGTTTTCATTTTCTTTGGATAAATACTCAGAAGTTGAATAGCTGGATCATATGGTAGTTCTATTTTTATTTTTTGGGGGAACTTCCATCCTGCTTTTCATAGTAGCTGCACCAATTTACATTCCCACCAACAATGCACAAGGGGTCCCTTTGTTCCACATCTTCACCAACACTTGCTATTTCTTGTCTTTTTGATAACAGGCATCCTAATGACTTTATCTTATTTTTAACTAATTACATCTGTAACGACCCTATATCCAAATAAGGTCCCATTATAAGATACTGGGGATTAGGACTTCAACATATGAGTTCCTGGTGGATGCAATTCAACCTGCTACAGTGGGGATGGCGTGAAGGAGGTTAAACAGGGACACTCAGAGGCCTGGTGGCTTTGCAGCCCAGGGAGTCTGTTGTCCTCATTGGTTCATGGTGGTAGAGATCCAACAGTGAGGGGAAGACCCCACGTCAGTCCAACAGATATACAGTAAGGGAACATAGCTGAGCACAGGGAAAGGGTCTGAAGTCACCCATCCCTCTGGCTATGGATCTGAGAGGGGCTGACCACCCCCATGTGGACAGTGAGAGGAGCAAGCGAGAGAGCCACCTCCTCCGGTCAGCAGATCCAGGGTCTGCTGAGATCTCTCTTCAGTCAGGAATACACGGGATAAAACATGGCCTACCATACCTTACTCTAGGCCCAGAGGAAAGAAACATCATTCTGAGGAACGTATTCAGAGGAAAACTTCTAAACATTGTTTACCACTATAACCAGAAGAAAATAATTTGGCAATTAGGATGCAAAAATATATGGTCTCTGAAATAGCAGCTGAAATCTGTGCAGAGATGGATGACGTAAATAGATGCCTGGGTAGAATAGGAGGGATTAGAAAGAAAGCACATGTGAAGTAGGATCAAAAGCTTCGTTACACATGGTTAACTACAGAACACAGCGTTTAGAGTTCTCCCGGAACACAGAAGTAAAGGACTGCAAGGATGAGAGGGATGGAAGAGAAAATGACAGGCAAAGGGCCAAAACACAGCGATTTCACATAGAATCATGGATATTTATTAAAAAGGCTAGACTGATTAGAAAAGAAGACAGTTGAAGAAAACATTCTTGATCTGAAAAAAACACATAACCGTAAATACATCTAGGCCTGGTTTTTTCAAATATTATGATTATATACTTAATTTCATTGAGTTGCTACCACATTTTATAGATACAGAGTTTTGTTTCTTTTTTCACCTTTAACATTATATTGTGAGCATTTCTCACGTCATTAGATAAATCATACAGGCGATCTTTAATGGCCACATGTTACTTTTCATATGACTGTACCATATTTTAAGTAGTTCATGATTTTATTTTGAAATTTTACTTTTTACAAATAATGCTGCAGCAAGTATTTTTGTTTATAGATTGTTTCTTATATCACGTGTTATTCTGGAGGATCATTTCCTACAAGTTGAATTACTGGGTCAAAGGACAGGAAAAGCAGTGGTTCCCAGACTTCAAGATTCCACAGACCAGGACATAAAAAAAATTACTAAAGGACCAAAATAAGGTTGCCTGCTTTTTCTTTTGTCAAGTAAGTTAAAGAAAAAAGCCTGTGATTATTCAGAAGAGAGAATTTATTTTATGCCAAGAATTTGAGAGGCTATAATCTCGTGATAAGGGATATCCTTAAGCTGAACAAATCAGTCCCATGAAAAACTCAATACGTTGTCTTTATTATTTTTTATTTTACTCTGTACTGGTGACAATTTTGTCGTGAATGGACAGTGGCCCGTCAGTTGCTGCTTTCGAACCGCTGAGAAGACCACTCTGCTTCTGCAATGTGGCCACACGTGGTTTGCTATTTTGAATGTATAACTTTCTTTAACTTTCCGCTTTCGCATTGTTTCACATTCTGTAGGTGGGTGGATTCTGGTTGAATATGTCATTCTAAGTTCTTTTTCATAGTCCTGAAGACGTCAGTCACCTTGTCAGCAATCCCTAATGCGAGCTGGCCCTTTCTGCATTGCCGGAAAGGACCCGTGTCTTTTGAGCGAAACCTGGAGGAAGGTTGGTGAGCTGTACCAGAGAGACCTGGAATTAAATCTTGCTTCTGCCATTTTTCTGTGGCTTGGCGCGCCTGAGGGGACACCATTTGGGTCAGCTTGAATTTCCTTATCTCCAAAATTGGGGCTGACACTACTGTTACTTCATGAGGCAGTTGTATTAAAAAAAGTCAACCAAATCACTTAGTACAGTGGCTGGCGTAGTCTCAACGCTTTAATAAACGTTACCTGTTCTTTCTGCAAATTCCTACTTGTTTTCAAACACTATAAATCAAGGGGCAGCAAACTTTTTCTTTATAGGGTTAGATAATAAATATTTTAGGCTCTGTGCCCCTTATGGCCTCTGTCGCAAATACTCATCTTGACCATTGTAGCATGAAAGGAACCACAGTTAATAGCAATGCGTGAGTACAGTTGTGTTCTAATAAAACTTTATTTATGGACAAGGAAATTTGAATTTCGTATAACTGTTCATATGTTACGAAGTATTCTTCTGATTATTTTCCCAATGCTTTAAACATATAAAAACTATTCTTAGCTCAGGGGCCGTATAAAAACAGTTGGTCTTGGAAGTCATAGTTTGCCAAGCCCTGCTGTAAACCATAAGGAAATGTTAGAAAAATTGTATTGAGTAGTACTTTGGGGAAAAGCACATTTTCTTATAAGTAAGATTAAAAATAGTGGTTTGGAAAGGAAAGTTTTAAAATTGCCCTGATGCATGGCAAAAAGAATTGGAAGATTGTGGTAGGTATAATTCCGAGTCCCGCCTCCCAGTCTGTGGAGCAGGGAGCTGGGGCCCAGCAGGCTGAGTGAGCTCCTCAGGCAAACTGCAAGTTCGCCCTGGCTACGCGGAGGGCTGACGTGGAATGTTCCTGACTTCCGGCCTGGTGATCTTTCCACGCACGAAATCGCATGATTTTATAAGGTGTACTTCATAGTTAACTAGACACTGAGATTTTTATTCGTCAATGAAAAGCTTATTCAAAACTTTGTTCCCCTGAGAAGAAAAGATAAACAATAATTTCACGTGGTAATTTTCCAAATTTCTGTACCATATTTACATATCCAAACACAGCTGTATGAAGCCCTAAATTGGCTCCAGGCAAAGAGTAAGCCTGCTCACCCTTGTTTTCAAAGGCAATGCGTGTTATTTGTTCAATGAAATGTGCTGCACGGCCCCAACCCCAACAAAAAACGTAAATAAATAAATAAAAAGCAAAAAAACCCCCAGTTGTTAACAATGTACGCCATTGCCTTTCCATTTGAATGGTAAGAAATGAGAGAGACAGAGACAGATAGAGGGACAGAGAGACAAAAAGAAGGAAAGGAAGAGACAGGGATAGAGAGGCATTTCACATTTCACACAAAAAATGTGCAATTTACTACTGGTTAGTGAAGTCCCTTACCTTGCAATAAGAACTTTAATTAAATGATATCTTGGGCAGCATTCTCAGACCTATGAGGGTTTTTTTTGTTTTGTTTTTTTGAGGAAGATTAGCCCTGAGTTAACATCCGCCACCATTCCTACTCTTTTTTTTTTTTTTTGCTGAGGCAGACTGGCGCTGAGCTAACATCTGTGCCAATCTTCTTTTACTTTATATGTGAGATGCCTGCCGCAGCATGGCTTGACAAGCAGTGCATAGGTCCATGCCCTGGATATGAACTGGTGAACCCCAGGCTGCCAAAGTGGAGCACGCAAACTTAACCACTGCACCACCGGGCTGGCCCCTCAGACCTACAAGTTTTTGATTAAAATTTATTTATATTTGTATACTTATTCTTGGAGGTTCAGAACATTCTTGTACCTGTATTAACACACTAAAATAGGATTATAGATCATTTAAAATGTTTATCTTTTATATTTTCTAATTTTTCTATAATTTGTATGCTTACGTGTATATAACTCTGTAACAATGTTTAAAGCAGTAAGAAGATGAAGAACAATGCATAAGTATGAAGGCATTTTTTAAAATTTTAATTCTTCTTACTTTTTAAAAAATTCCTGGGGGCTGGCCCTGTGGTATAGTGATTAAGTTTGGCACACTCCACTTTGGCGGCCCAGATTTTCGGGTTTGGATCCCAGGGATGGACGAAAACCACTCATCAAGCCATGCTGTGGTAGCAATCCAAATACAAGATAGAGGAAAGTTGGCACAGATGTTAGCTCAGGGCTAATCTTCCTCAGCAAAAAAGTGAAAAATAAAAAAAATTCTTATACCTTATAGAACTTTGTAGAACTGTGTTGTTCAATATAGTGACCACTATGTACCTTGCTGGTCCAAATTGAGATTTGCTATGAGTATACATGCTACATTGGATTTCAAAGTCTTAGGAGGAAAAAAGATTTCCTTAGCAGGAGAAATAAAAAGATTGAAATAAAAACAACACTAACATCTGTATGTGCGTACATGTTGAAATAATATTTTGCCTATATTGGGCTAAATTAAAATAAAATAATAATATTAATTTTAGAAGTTTCTTTTTACTTTTTAAATGTAGCTACTAGAAAATTTCCAATTGCATACGGGGGTTGACTCCGTTTCTACTGGGCAGTGCTGTAACAGCTGTCAAGCTATTATGGAACACGCTTGGGTGACTCTCAGGAATCTTTCACAGTAGTTAAATCTGGAGAAGGGGACTGGTTGACTCGATGAGGCTGGAGGGAGCCTCAGCTTGCAGGGTGTGTCCTCTTGGGCCCTTTATATTTTTCCACATGCATATATTACCTATTTAAAAGCTAAATAACTTCTTAAATAATAAAAATTAAAATAAAATGAATCCTTAAAGAAAGCTCTACAAACATTGTTATTGTTGATCAGAAACTCAGAGGGTTTAGGAGAGTTTTTCTCTTTAGCGTCCAAAAAAATAACTATCAAGAAACACTATTCCTGGGGTCAGCCTAGTGGCGCAGCGGTCAAGTTCGCATGTTTGCCTGCAGGGGGCCTGTGGTTCACTTGTTCAGATCCCGGGTGTGGACATGGCACCACTTGACAAGCCATGCTGTGGCAGGCGTCCCACATATAAAGTGGAGGAAGATGGGCACGGATGTTAGCTCAGGGCCAGTCTTCCTCAGCAAAAAGAGGAGGATTGGCAGCAGATGTTAGCTCAGGGCTAATCTTCCTCAAGAAAAAAAAAAAAGAAATGCTGTTCCTTGTTGTTATCGTGTGTGTGTGTGTGTGTGTGTGTGTGTGTACACACCTGTATGTATGTGCCTGTATGTGTACATGTGGGCGTGTGTGTATTTAGAATTTTTTCTTAGGGACAGAATTAGATTCAATTGGCTCAAGACCTTATTCCCCCGTATATTGAAGAAAGTAAATTTCATTTAGAGAATGGAATAATATTTTTGTGGGGAAAATTAAAATACATTCTCAAAATATCCTATTAAAAGGAAGACAGTAAATAGAATTTAAAACCCTGGCTTGGGACCCATCTTCCACAAAGGATGTAACTTAATGATCCTGTGGTCATTTAACACAACAAATATTTTTTCCACTGACATAAAAATACAATTGTTTGCTTTTCATATAAATTCAGTTTTCTTTCTCTTAAAAAAGAAGTCAATTGCAAGGCAATAATCTTTCAAATTAAACACTTTATCTCAACTAACATTTAATTTTCTTTTATGAAGAATTACCCCTTGAATTATAGCCAAAGATCAAATTCTGTTAATTTCCTAATTATCAGTTTTATTACTAGTCCTCTGGTTTATCACCATCTTAAAAAACAATTAAATTCTAAAAAGCTACTCTAAGGACTAATCTGTGTTCAGTTAATAGCTTATTTTTCTAACATTATAAAATGTGATAATAAATTACATAAAGCTCATACGTTAACATTCTAATTACAGCAACATCACCATTTACTATTAGGTTAAACTATCTGTGTGATATTGGGATTTATAATAAGAAATATCTATTTGGCTTTTGTCTTCTTTCCTGGCACAGAGCTCCTAAAACCTTTGGAATTTTCTAAGTGATTAGAACAACGTTGATGAAAAGAGCATCTTTTGTTGATCATAACAATCCCCCTTTAACTATACCTGGGTTTATGTTAATAGGGTGACTTTTGGAAAGCCCTTGGGTAACCTATTGATGGGAGCTGGTTGTTAGAGGACCCAATCAAGTGATCAGAGAGTTGGAACTTTCAGCCCCTCCCCCTACCCACTCCCAACTTCCAGGGAGGGGAGACTGGCTGGAGATTGAGTCCAATCATCACTGGCCAATGATTTAATCAATCACGCATGCGTAACAAAGCCTCCATAGAAACCCCTGAGTCACAGGTGCAGAGAGCTTCCGGGTTGGTGAACATCCACGTGCTGGGAGGGTGGTGCACCCAGACTTCACTGGGAGAGGAACTCTTGATCTTTCTGGACTTCGCCCTATGTATCTCTTCGTCTGACCGTTCATTTCTATCCTTTAATACCCTGTGTAACAAACCAGTAATCTAGTAAGTAACTGTTTTCCTGAGTTCTGTGAGCCACTTTGGTAAATTAATTGAATCTGAGGAGGGGGTAGCAGGATCCTCTGATTCGTATTCAGTGACTAGGTCAGAAGCACAGGGGACAGACAACCTGGACGTGGCGATTAGCATCTGAGGTAGGAGGAGGAACAGTCTCTTAGGACTGAGCCTTCAACCTGCAGGACATAGTGTTATCTCCAGGTAAACAGTGGCAGAACTGAGCTGAACTGTAGGACACGCAGGTGGTGTCCCAGCTTGATGCGCGGACAACCCGTCCATCTGACGTCAGAAGTGAAGTGAGCTGTGGTCGAGGTGTGGGAGTGAAGGAGACACAGGATGGAACTGCCCTTGCGAGATAAGCTTTGTCCACCAAAACGGCATTTTTATCCCTCTTACTCCCACTACCCCATCTCCAAAGGCCATCACATTGGGAGTTAGAGCTTCAATGTACGAATTTGGGGAGGGAAACAGACATTCAGTTCATGGCACCCACCAGAAAAATGAGCTCTCTCTTTTATACCATTAAACGTTGCTTTCTAAATATTTCTGAAATGGAAGAGAATTTTTTAAAAAAATATTCATCCATTAATTTATTTAAGAAATTCTTTTCAAGCTACAATCTTGCTCCATTCTACCTTTCCTGGAATCTACTGTCCTTCCCCCACTCATTGCATCCTTAGGTCTCCTCACAGAAGCTTATTTACCCTCCTTCGAGGTATCCAAGCATCAAACCTCCGGGTTTTCCATCAGGATGTATGGAATGTTCATCCTCATTCCTCTGCCTCACTTGCCTTATATACCAGCTGCCTCCTTACTCATTTTCTAAGGTCCAACTCAAAGGATATCCTTCTAGAAATCTGTCTCCATGTCCCTGGACAAAACCAAGCTTCCATGCCTTGCTCTCCATGTTGTTTCACTCTCCCCTCTATTGCTGGACTCTGTAGTTATCGTTGACATGTCTTCCTCCCATTAGATTATGCACTCTTTTGGGTAAAGGATTTTATCTAACGTGGCATCTTCCACATGGTAGGAACTCAATGAAGGTAGATTGAATGAGCGGTGACTGCAATTGTTATTGGTACCAGAGACCGTGGGCTCAGTCATGTGGGTTTGAGGGTCCATCATCCAGAAGGTAAAAGTTTCTTAAATGTATTGTGATTCTTGGGTAGTGGGGGCTGGGGGCTTCTGGGGTTTTCCGAGGACCTCATCCTAAGAATTTGCAGCTCTAGGTAAGCCCACAGATTTACATGTTCTGGAAAGTAGCTGATGGACCATCGCTGATTCTAGATTTGAGCAGACATAATGAGAGATCTTTGCTCCATGCCGAGGGTCCTGATACCCACAGGTGAACAGCCTACCTGTGCTTTGGCTTTTGTACATTTCTCTACCCTCCCCCCAACCCTCTGCTCCATTTGACTCTTTCTTCTGTTTGTCCAACACCTTCTAGGATTACATCAGTCTTATCAAAATTTCATTGAACTTTTCCTGGGAAAGAATTTCTACTCAGAATGTAAAGACTTTTTTCTCCACTGTGGGCATATATCAATAAACTTTTGAAAGCCAATGAGGTAATTGGATTTATTTAATATTAGTTTTTTCAAAGCTAGCCTTGCTTGGATGCATATATTTATTATATCATGGTTAGAAAAGCAACATTCAAGGTGAAAGAGAAATAAAGACTCCACGCTTAACACTGGAAAATCAGCAAATATAGAAATAAAACAAAGAAGTCTGCCATGGGTAAAGAAAGGAGCCTCTGATCAGAGGCAGAAGGAAAATGAACATTTACTAAAATGCAATACTAATGGTAATTCAGGCCTGCTTAACAATTTGAACTTGAAAAGCTTTGAAAGGTACGTTTTAGGGATTAAAAAGATTGCGAACTCCCTCCTTTTGCTTAGAGGAAAAAAATCTCATGATTCCTTAATGTTCAGCTTCCAGGATTTGCAGGCTACATCGAAATGATAGTTTTTTATGCATTAATGTTTACATAACTGCTATTTTTGCAGACGTTTAAATTACAGAGAACAGCAATTGTTGAGGGAAAAAAAGCAGTATAAATAAATAGAAGCTAGAATTTTCCCCCTTCAGAGGTAGGCTTTTGCTATTCCTAGCCCAGAATACTTGTGCTATTTGTGTGAGGTTGTTCTTCAGGCCAGGGAAAACTAGTTTACCCCCAAATAAAAGTGCCACAAGTAAGAGAACATACAGTAGGCTAAGAAAACAATTTTTGATTCTCCAAAGTGATATAATGAACAATATATTTGTATTTCAGAGGTTCGTTGGCTTACATTAGCTGTCGCTCATTTTAAGGAAAAAAAAAAAAAGGAAACAGGAAGAATGAGTAAGCAGAGTAAATTTCACGTTGTACATCCTTAGCTTGGGCACAATGTATATCCCGTGTTATTGGGTGGCTTGGAATTTTATAACTCAAAATACATGTTTGGAGCTATATCCTGTCTGTGGATCCCTGGATGAGAGTAACCATGATGCTCTGGGTCCTCAGGGCAGAGGGAGTGGGCTTGAGGGGATGGTGTGGAAGTGAGTCTTGGCAGGGGGACACACATCCGTTTGCCTAGATGAACCTCAGGTTGGGCCAGTTGTTTTTGGGGTAACTGCTCATATCTCCCCTTTCACTCTCAAAAATATCCCAGTTTATTGGATGACACATTTTATGGTTATCATTAACTTAGGATAAACATCAAGGGGAAGCACCCAGCTTAAGCCTCTGTAAGATGTCTCAAGTCACCTCAAGAAAGGCAGTAATAATATTCCTCAGTATGGACCATTGGTGCTTTCTTGTTCTTATATAAAATGTGAACAGCAGCCCCTTTTTACAGACTTGGCTATTTCTGTTGATCTGTAACTTACAAGCAAAAACACTGTGCTGGCTATGCAAATACAGCATCAATAAAGTCACCTAGCCTCTGCTTACTACCCCTCCACCACCACCTCCACTAGCCATTGGATTCTGTTTCGAATCCCACTCAAATTTCTCTACAGAAACCTGGAGTCCTCACTACCAAGAGCTGTCCTGAAAAGGGCATTACTGAGGAAGAGGGAGCCTGGTTCAGGGATCAGTCCAGTTAGAAGGGAGGAAGAGATGAAGGAATTTAAGAGCTGTGACAAAGGAGAAGTAAAATATTTTGAGGGTGGAAGCAACCCAAGTGTTCAGCAGCAGAGGAATGGATAAACAAAACGTGGTGTATGGATATATATAAAGTTCAGCCTTTACAAGGAACGAAGGACTGATACACACTATGACATGAAAGGACCTTGAGGATATTTTGCTAAGTGAAAGAAGCCAGGCACAAAAGGACAAATATTGTTGATTCCACTTATATGCGATACCTAGAGCAGTCAAATTCATAGAGACAGAAAGTAGAATGGTGTTTACCAGGAACTTGGGGAGAAGGTAATTGGGGAGTTACTATTTAATGGGTAGAGAGCTTCTGCTTTGGAAGATGAGAAAGTTCTGGAGATGGATGGCGGTGATGGTTGCATAACAGAGGGAAGGCTCTTAATGCCGCTGAACTGGATGCCTCGAAGTGGTTAAGATGTAAATTTTATGTTATATATATTTTACCAAAATTCAAATAAAAAAATACTTTGAGGATGGGTTGGTGTCAGGACAGGGACCTGAGCATGACCCAGTGTTTCTTGTTTGGTGTGTTAGTTTCCTGGGGCTCCAGTAACAAACTACTATAAACTCGGTGGCTTCAAACAATGGGGATTTATTTTCTCACACTTCTGGAAGCCAGAAGTCTGAAATCAAGGTGCCAGCAAGGTTGGCTCCCTGTGGAGGCTCTGAAGGAGAATTCATTCCCATCTCTTCCTAGCTTCTGGTGGCTGCCAGAATCCTTGCTTCTCTTCTGCTTGTGGATACGCCACTCCAATCTTTGCCTCCTTCTTTGCATGACCGTGTGTCTCTGGGTCTCAAATCTCCTGCCATGCTCTTGTAAAGATATCAGTCATTGAGTTTGTTTCATCCTCAATCCATGATGATCCTATCTTGATATCCTTAAATTAATGACATCTGCAAAGTTTTCTTTTCCAAATAAGTCACAGGTTCTAAGTGGACCTATCTTTTTATTGGGTGCAGGGGGTGCACAATTCGACCCAGTACATTTGCAAAGAGCTGGCTTTACTCAGAATTATGAAGCAAAGCCAACTTATTATGGGTAAGCTGCACCTGCCCCTTTCAGTAGGTTATAGAAACTTCTTCTTGCCTCCTGGCTGTCGTTACACCCCACTTCACTGGCCTCCCCTCAGGACCCACCCTGCCTGTCCTGACAGATGCCTGAGCTCAGAACATGCACAGATAAATTTTAAATTCATCTGTTGGGTGTTTTATTTCCATGTTAAGTGAGAGAGCAAGCAGGCTGATATCACAGGAATAGGAGAAGCTTTCATTTTACCCCATCCAACCATGTATTTCCAGTTAATGGTAATACGTTGACTTCAGGAGTGATTATAATGGTGGAAGTAGCATGTGAAACAGCACACCAGAGCCTTTGCACTGTCCTCAGAGTTATGCTGTATCAACACCCACCCCGTTGCCAAGCCAGTATGTCTGCCTGTTACTCCTCGTCTATGCCTTTTCCTTGGCCAAACAAACTTCTTCCAGGTCCCTTTGATCATTTTCTCTTTCCATGCCAAAAATAAACCTTGTTATCCGCTGTGTCTGGAACATCCTCCCACTTCCCAAACCATATTGTTTTTCATTTCTGCATTGATTTCAAAGTTTTCCTCCTTCAGGTGGGTTGAAGAGATGTCATGACATCACGGCCCTTATTCTTCATTAAAATGATGGTTTTTGAAAACAATTTTTTTTTTTTGAGTACGCTTAAGAGCCAAATAGTTGTCTGTTTTACTGCAATATGTACGTTGGTCCAGGCAGGCCACGTAGGCACATGAAACTAGATTATAAAGACTAATTCTGGTTAAATAAAAGACATTTCCAGAAATTCCTGGATCTTCTTTATCAGACTGGCTTTGGTAAGCCAACCTATCTGGGTGGGGATGATTTGTAGTAAAAGTATTTGAAAGACCTGTGCAAGAGCCATCCCTGGTGAATGAAACATGAAAAATATCACCGTGTTAATTGCCCCAGCATACAGAAAGATATGAGGACATTAACATTATTTTTTCTTTCAGTTTCAAGACTCTCATATTTCATTTGAATTATTAAAAAAAAATGCTTGGTTCACTGGATGGTTTGATGAAGTAAGCATTCTCTACTTCAATGGTGAAAATAAATATCAAGAGAATAATTGCACATGCCAAGTGTGTTCAGTGAAGCAATATGTGTAGGCAGCATTGGAAACAGTGACACAGTGATTATCTGTGCATAACTTGGTCATAATATCATCACTGTCTAGACTACTAGACAATTAGCATCCAGACACACTATAGCTCAGACTGAGGAAGGTCATTAAAAAAATGGAAGAGAGAGTAGGCCTATTTAGGAAAGAAAGACCCAGTTCATTGTTTTCTAGAAAGGTATATATTGGAATTTAACTTAGGATTGAGATATGCTTTCAGGTTCAGTTTCCTTTTCTGTGTCTTTGCTTGGTCCCTGTTTCTATAAATGCAGGTAGTGAAAGCTATTTATTTCAATCTTTTGGTTTAGTAATTTTATACATATTTAATGCAAGGCACATTTATTTGATGTGATAATTTATCCCAGTTTCCACCTCTTCACTCTTCTCCCTTTAAATTGCTTTAAAGAACAGATTTCAGCATTTCAGGAAATATGAGTGTTATAATGGAAGTCCCTATGCAGAAGACACCAGGAGCCAAAAATCCTCAGCACAGTCTAAACAGGGATATCTATAGGAAAAGAGCAGCGTGCATCTTTTTTTTTTTTTTAAGTTGGTCCTGAGATAACATCTGTTGCCAATCTTTTTCTTTTCCTTCTTCTCCCCAAAGCCCCCCAGTACATAGTTGTATATTCTAGTTGTGGATCCCTCTGGTTGTGGCATGTGGGACGCCACCTCAGCATGGCTTGATGAGTGGTGCTTGTTCCACGCCCAGGATCCGAACCGGGGAAACCCTGGGCTGCCGAAGCAGAGCACTTGAACTTTACCACTCAGCCATGAGGCTGGCCCCAGCATGCATCTTCCAAGTCATCAGAGCCTCTTTATCCTCTGGAAATTTTGTGTGATATAAATTTATAGGATGACAGAGAGTTGTGTGTTCACAAATTCCAGATTATTTACCCTCTTGCTATAATAGCTAGACCACAGTTCCCAGCCTCCTTTGCAATTGGATGGAGTCATGTGACTGAGTTCTGGCCAATGGAATGTTGGCAGAAGTAATGCACGGCACTTCTAAGTCTGGCCCCTAACACCTCCCGCCTAATTCTCCAGGCTTTCTCTCTTCTCTTGTCCACTAAGTAATGTGGCTGAGAGCTACAAAGCCCCAGGAGAAGGATGGTGGATTCAGGAGAAAAGAAACCTGAGTAGCAAGTCACCACTAGATCAAGTGCAGCCCTACTCAGAAGTCGTGAGTTTATCTATGGTGTGAATGAGAAAGATAATTTGGGGTTTTTTATAAGTCACTGAAAATTTTGGGTCGTTTTTTTATAGCAGATTGTCCACCTTGAACAATAAACATAACTGGTACTATAACTATTTATTTGTTGTGCTGAAATAGGGGAACTTTCAAATGTACCTACGGTAACTGAAGTCTGTTTGTCATACGAGTCCAGTGTAGTTCTCATGAGTCTCTCTTTGCACGGATGTGTCTTACGCAATTAACGTGTTCCCTGTAGAGCATCTACTGGTTTTCAACCCCCAAACCTCATAGAGCATACACGTGTCAATACAACATTTATATTTACATCCCCAAAGGTGAATACGATACCCAGCTAGTAATGAGAAATAAGACCAGACAAAGTCACACTCAGGGACATCCTACAAACTACCTCACCAATACTCCCAAAAGCTGTCAAAGTCATCAAAAACAAGCAGAGTTTGAGAAACCATCATGACCAGAAGTTGCTAAGGACACATCATGACCATGTGTATTGTGGTCTCCTGGAGTGGAAAGAGGATATTAGGGAAACGCTAGAGAAGTCTGAATAAAGTAAGGACTTTATTTATATGCATCAATAATATATATCAAAAGTATGTATCAATATTGCTTCATTAGTTGTGACAAATGTACATAGTAATATAAGATGCTAACAGTGGGAGAAACTGGGTATGGAGTATGCAGAAACTCTCCATCCTATCATTCCAATTTTTCTGTAAATCTAAAACTATCCTAAAATGCAAAAATTGCAAATTTCTTTAAAAAAGGAAATATCACATTTTTCACAGAATGACTTGCAGGGAAAATCTAAATTGCCTCCCAAGTGTCATTGGATGACCAAGGGTGGCAATAAGCATACTTTGGGTCAAGGATCAGGGTGTGTACCTTGGGCATGGTCAACACGGAGAGAGGCCAGGCCCTGCGCAAACAGCAGCTGTTGTTAACAACCGTGGCTGTTTCTTGGGCCATCAGGAAGCAAAGTTGCAAGCATTTATCATATTGACCTGACATTAATGACTAAAAGTCAACAGAAGGTGGAAGGGCTTAGCGTTTGGAATGGGGACATATGGGATTGCCTGGTGCCATGACAGTCCTCTGAAATCCATTCAATCATAACTTTCTTGGATTGCAATTCTATTTTTCATCTGTTCTGTCTCATCTCAGCACCAGAATTATAAATTCCTTAGAGGATCGACTGTGTTTTATTCATCTTGCCCTCTCCCCATCTCCCATAGCCCACATGCACATGCCCACATGTGCAGGTGTGCACACACACATATACACGTGGATACACACATATAGTGCTTAGCACGCAGGAGACTCATAAACTCTGGGAGCATGGGGAAGAAACACCATCTTGGGGGAGATGGAGAAGGCAGACATCATAAGCAGAGGGCCTTGAGTCTTCTGGCCAGGACAGACTTCTTCATCTGTTAGCTGTCCAGGAGTCTGGGCAGGACAGTTTGTGAAAACTCGGGTACAGAACCAAGAAAGCAGGAAGTGGTGCATTTTCTTCTGGCTTAATTTTTTTCTTAAACATACGTCAGCTATGAAACTATTGAAAGAGTTAATGTTCTATTTTTTTCCCCTGTAGCAAAAGCACAACACCAGAGATACAAAAAGCCAGCTTTCTAAGGCCGATGCTGAAATAACAAGGTTGTTTTTAAAATGAGTACTTAAGAAAATGGCCATTTTAAGTGGCGTGGCACCAACATGGTTACAGCAGTATTTATTTTTCTGTGGAACGTGTGTGTATGTTGTGGGTTGTAAGAGGAACCCTGGCCAACCCAGGCCAGGCATAGAGGAGTCATTTAGGGCTCTTCAAAATCATTAGGACTATTAGTCTTGACTTGAAACGAGTGAAATGCACAAACTCCTGCCAAAGCGGGAACAAGTTCTGCTACTTTTCAAAGTCATCAAAGCAAGCTACTCCAGGGTGAAATCTTTCAGAACAGAGTGCCTTCCTGTGCAACTGTCAGCGACATGCAGCATTTACATGCCAGGCTGTGGCTGTTGCTGGCCTCAGAGCCCTCCACAAGGGTGCATGAGGAAGCTGTCATTGGCCACCCTGCTAGTGTCCTGCATGTGTCCTTTACGAGATAGCATGAACATCTTGCTTTACCTGGGGATGGAGGGTGTGCGCATGTTCACAGCAATCTCTCCTAAGGAAATCGGCGCTGGATCCCAAGTAGCTCCCCTTTTGTGATGGGACGTGACCTCAACCCCCCACTTCTCTGACATTTTCCCCCTTTGTCAGCATAAGGAAGACTCTGCTGTTTTACCCATAGTTAAACTGAGGTGTCACCTGACACCTGCATTGCTAAAAACCTTCTTTCGAAACATGCCGATCTGCATGTGGTTTGGAGGAGAGCACTTGGGTAGATAAAATGAGTTGTGTGTTTTTTTTTTTCAATAAGTGTTCACGCCCACATCATTCCAAACAATCACATATATTATACATCTGGACCAGCCTCTTCCTCTTGCAAGGTCCTAGCGATCTTACTTTTTAAATGGAGGGATTGGCCTCGGCCAGAGACTTTCAAGCTGAAGGTTGTGAAATCAACTTAATGGATCTCAACCAGCACTGAAACATAAGGAATAGAACAGAATAGAATAGAAGAAAATGAGTTTTTCTTTGTTTTTGCAGACGGTAAGTTTAAGTACTGAAGCACCTTATTGAAAACATATATGAAATTTAAAAAAAAAACCACTTACGTCTTTAGGCATATGTCCACTGTGTTATGATGTAAAACATTCTGAATTCTGAAAGCCACTGGCAGAGTTGATGCTCTTCTCTCTTTACTGCTGATCGAGGCTCTTTTTCCGTGAGCTGGTTAGCTTCCCTTTCCTCTCCCTCCTTCTCCATGCCTCTCCCTGCTCTTGGAGGATGGGTTCTGAAGATTGCCTCAGTAGACCCTCTTGTTCTCCGGTCCAAGTTGGGTTCAGCTAATAAGGAGCCCAGCAGGACAGGGAGGGAGATAGTGAGGTGAAGTCAAGCTCCATTCCCAGCTGCCATTCCCTGGGGACTCAATGGAGAAACGCACGCTGCCCATCCGACTGTATCCTCAGCTCGTCCTAATTTGAGTGTGTTTTCTGTTTCTTTTGGAGTTGCGACACATACAATGAAGTAGCCTTAAATCATAGTAGTGTATAGGCTTTATTCAAAATGGTTTTATATGTAAATTAAAGTTTATAGGGAGGAGGTAAGGGATCATTGTGTTCTATAAAGTTCTCCGTTGGTAGTAGGAAAGCTACACTATCAAAAAAACATGTGGGTTTAGCAACTACGGTTCCTTGATGTAATCAGTGCAAATCTATTCTCGAGATTAGCTAGAATTCTATTTTCTTGACTGATCTCATCCCAGATAGTTGCTAGATAATTTAGAACAAGGTCATAGAAAACAGTATCTAAATGAAGACATTTCACTTTATCATATTGGATTAAAATTTATTGCTCAATTTGCTTTTCAACTCACATGAGCATGAGATTAAATTTCATTTGAATGCTCTTACTTACCTGGCAACATTGTAAGTGTTTGGGATACATCAGAAAATACAAGGATTCCTGCCC
Organism: Equus quagga; assembly: GCF_021613505.1. Taxonomy (NCBI): domain Eukaryota; kingdom Metazoa; phylum Chordata; class Mammalia; order Perissodactyla; family Equidae; genus Equus; species Equus quagga. The sequence continues at coordinate 31,225,376 of NC_060287.1, read as the reverse complement.
TTGTGAAGCTTACATTCTAGCAGAAGGAGACAGAAAGGATACAACATTTGTTATAAATAAATGTTTTATATTAAAGGTGCTAAGTCCTGTGAAAAAAGGCAAATTAGGGTAAAGAGGGTTAAGATTTCTGGGGGCTGGGGACAAGTTGCAGTATTAGGCGGCTAATGAGGTTATCTGGGAGAGACACTGTTGGCTCAGAATACTGAAGTAGCAGAAGGTGGTGAGAGGTGGTTGGATTCTGGGTATGCGTTGAAGAGAGAGCCAAGAAGATTGTGGTGAGTTGAAGAAAAGAGTCAAGGATGACTCCAAGATTTTCTGCCTGATTAAACTGAAAAATGCCATTCATTAAGCTCGTGTTGCCGGAAACTGGCTCTGTGAATCAGCTCTAATGCTCTTCCGGAATGACGGGGCAAATCTCATCGCAAGCATTCGTTTCTAAAGGATTCACACTTAACTATAATCAGTTGGACACCTCAAACAGAACACAGGTTATACGATCTACCCTAAGATTTTGTCTTCCCACGTTGATTATTTCATGAACTTTTTTGGGGGGATTCTCATTTACGGGGGTCAGATCATGCAGGGGGACTGCAGAAGATTTTTGAATGAGCCAGATTGCAAGTTTGGTGCCAGGTTTCAAATCAAGTGTGTTTGGGTGGACAGCATCCTATTAAAATAACATTTTGTAGCTTACTTCCATGCTCATGGAACTGTTGCTCCACATGCAGGCAATTAACGTCTGATGTATGGACGTTTGTTCCAGCTGGTGCTAAAAAAAGACACATTCAGTGAATTGTTTCTTAAGATTTGAATATTTTAGACCGCTGATTGGGCAGTAACTGTAGAAAAAGGAAGGAATATAAAAAGGCTGCCGTGTACTCTTATTAGTCCCAAAGAGAGGCTCTTTAATATAGTCCAGATAACCAAAACTCTCCATAAGACACAGAATTTATAGCCAGAGGGATTATGTAAATCGCAGAGCTCAACCACCAGCATTAAACACTAGGAAAATGAGACCCATCGGGTTGAGTGGCTGATACAGAGCGTGTAACTGGCTAGTAGAAAAGATACCCAGACTGGAACCCGGGTGAATAGGCTGTTGGCGGGTGTTCTTCTCACCATCCAGTCTAGTTCTCTTCTTTCTATCTTATTAAAATGAAGATATAACGGGCTTATCTTTCAGAATTCAATAGAATGCCCAGAATGCATGAAGATCCAGGGTTGCGGGGCAGTCAGCCCCATCGGAAGAGCCCTGGTGAATTTTGCACACCCTTTACTCTCAGTTTCTGCCTCATTTCTCTCCTGAAGCCACTGACAATCCACCTCTGAGCTCTACTGGCCCCCCTGGGTGAAGAATCCCTATGGAAGCCGACTCAACAGCCTCAACCTCACCCATCGTGATAAAAAGGGAGAGGTCTTTGCCAAGATTCTGTCATCTATCCCCAACCTCCCGCATCAATCCTCAGGCGTGGTCCCTGGAAGGCTCCGTTTACCTGCCCTCCTCCTCTCCCACTGTGTGTTTGGATTGACTTTGAGTGATGGGAAAATGGTAGATGACCTGCTACTTGCTTTGGTACTGCCACTCCTCAACACATGATTGGGGACACAACTGCCACCCCCAGCAGATAAGTGGGGTGTTGTCACCTAAGGAGTAACCTCATCAGTGATAACTGCCCATGTGCCCAACCACCAACGGTATGATGGATCTGATTTTGAATTCCCTGCTGAGGTCTCCCACCCCATGCCAGATCACAGAAATGGGTCCTGGGCAAGGACTTCCGGTTGTACTCAGAAAGTCGGCTTCTGCAGACAAGCCAACACCCCACCCCCAACCTGCCCTGGCTTGTGGGTCTTCTACTGGGTCCCACACTCTCCTGTCTCTCTCCTCCACATTGTTTCAATATCACCAAAGAGTTTGTCTGAGATCAGTCTTAAGAAAACTAACTTCTTGTAGTGAAAGGAACATTGGACCAGGAATTAGAAGAACACAGTTCTGGGGAAGAGGAATAATAAGCCTTGCCCTGTGGGCATGTCCTATAAAATTGCTGTTAGCAGCAAACAAATAATTAATGTGAGTGTAGGCTCTTTGTAAGCAAGGAAACACTAAGTAGGATGAGATTGTAAAATAACATAGGCTGTCTTCCACTTATGGATAATCCCACTGAAGTGCCAGAATGTTTTTCATTTGTTTTCTCTTGCATTCAATATTCAATAAATATTTTTCAGATACTTGTAGTAGGCAGAATTCTAAGATGACCCTGGAGATTTCTGTCTGTTGGTGTACAGTCAGGCACTAATATAGGTGCCCCTGTGAAGGGATTTCACAGAAGCGATTAAGTTCCAAAATCTGTTGGCTTTAAGAAAGGGAAATGATCAAATTATCTGTGGTGGACCTGCCCTAATCAGGGAAGCCTTTAAGAGAGACTGGGTTCCTCCTGGTGAGAGAGATCCAAGAGTGAGAGAGATTCAATATGAGGGAGATTCCTCATCGCTGGCTTTGGAAATGGAGGGGCCTGCATGCTAGGAATGTGGGTGGCTTCTAGGTGCTGAGTGTGGCTCTTAACTAGAAGCCAGAAAGGAAATAGGGATCTTAGTCCTGCAACTTCAAAGAAGTGAATTCTGCCAACAACCTGATTGAGCGTGGAAGCAGATTTTTTCTCAGTATCTACAGATGAGAACACAGCAAGCCAAGGCCTTGATTTCAGTCTCATAAGACCCAGAGTGGAGGACCCAGTCATACAACTTCCGAGGTACGGACATGTGAGCTGGTAAATGTGAGTTTGGTATTGTTTAAAGCTGCTAAGTCTGTAGAAATTTGCTACAGAGCAGTAGAAAACTAGTACCATTCTCCAAAGGCAAGAGCTATGATGTCTAGAGTCTTATCTCTTCCCAGAGTTAGCACAGTGCCTTCTAGGTGCTCGAATAATAAACCTGTCTGGAATGGGTCCAGTGAAGGCATCACATGGTTTTCCCAAAGCAGGGACGGGTTTCAGCTTCTCTGGAACCACCTTATCTCGATACCTCAGGCAAGACTGACAGGAGGTGCTGGTGACAGGACTAATGTCATCAAGCATCAGCTTTGGCTGTGGACTGTGTGACATCAGCTGGAGCATTTGGGGGACAAAGTCCCTGAATGTGGATGCTTTGTGACCTGCCCTGGTCAACTGGTCGTCAGTGAGAACATCAACAAGATTTCCAGTCTAACGAGCTGTCTGCCGGTCTGGGCTTTCTTCCTAATGCCTTTTCTGTTCTGTGATACTCAGCAATTAGGGGAGTGAGTGTGTGCGTGTGTGTGTTTTCTTTACACACACACATTGTCTTCCTTTCCTTCTTAGGCTATTGAATCGCGCTTCTTGCAGTTCATGCAGTAAAAGAAACTTTAGCTTGGGCTATGAGGCTGCTGCTCTATTTTCGCACAACTTTATGCCATTTCTTTTGCTTCTTTGGGAGGACAGTACATGAAAGCATCAGAAGGGACTCTCCTCACTTCCCTCTCATCATTATAATCCTCTCGAGTTTTTGTTTCTTGCTGTTCCTCACCTGCTCTATTCACTTTCTTGACTGATTAAAATGATCCTTGAATGATTTGCAACTTGAGAGTAAAAAGAAGCAGTTACGGAATGATGGAGCTGTCTAGGGCTTCTGTAAAACGGAGAAAATAAAGGCAGTCTGTTTAGGAATTCTCGGTCTCTCATATTGAACCTGCCTGGGTAATACATCCCCCACTTGCTCCACACTCCAGTCAAAATGGGTACCACCCTCTCCCTCAGGCATGCCTGTTAGAACATAACCTCCCTGTGCTCAGTTTCTCCACCTATAAGTAAGGCATAAATCTCCCTTTGAGAAGTGTGCCCCCCACCTCTGCTAGGGCGAAAAGAGCAATTCTTATCATCAAAGACAGGGAGTCAACACTAAGATGAGTTTGCATAAACAGACCTTACTAAAATAGCCCTTATCTTCCATTGGTTCCCCCATGTATTTCCTACTTGCTTCCCCACAATTTATCATCCCGTGAAGCCCAAGCCCTCTGTCCTTTGTTAAAAGGGTATAAAGGCCCCCAGGTCTCACCGCTTACTTCACTTTCAGTCTTTTTCTGTGAACTCTCATGCACATAAACATTAATAGAAATTGTGTGCCCTTTCTCCTGTCAATCTGTTTTTTCTTAGTTTAATTCACATTCCCCTAGGTACTGAACCCAAGAGGGTAGAGGAAAAGATTTTCCTCCCTAACAATTGATTAAAAAAAAATCTTAGCCCAGTGTCTGGCATACAACTAGATAAATGTGAGCTATCACCATGATCATTGTTCCATCTCTATTCCTTCCAATTTTTCAGAAACATATCATTCTCATTCTACCTTCTCCACACAGCCCCCTCTGCTCTGTGACTCCTGCCCCTCAAGGGCAAACTCCCCCACCTCTGCCAATTCCAGAGTCATTGGTTGTGCCTCCCCTAACGCTGATTGTGTAATGCTTTGCATCAACACTGTTTATTCATATCTTTCTTACTGAACTATAAGCTTCTTGAAGACAAGATATCTGTTTAAAACACGAGTGTATCTCCCATTATATCTAATTAAGAAAATAGCACATAAATATGGAAGCAGGAGGGGCCTTCCTCTCTTACCTTTCTCTGTTCTAGTGCCTTCTCTCCATCTTTGGAAATGTAACCACCTTCTTCATTTGAAAGGAATCATTGAGTTACCTACTTCCCCACTCCTCTCTCAGTATTGGAAAATGATGCTTATTTTAGTTTCTCTTTTTAATGATATATTTTATTGTTTGGAACTGACTTTTCCCTAATAATAAAGGCCCTTCAGAATTTGGGCCCACTCCTGCGTATGAAATAGTCATTTCTTCATTCACATGATACACATCCCCACACTCACCCCCCTTCTCGTGCAGTTAGAACCATCTGCTAGACGTCCTTCTAAATCCTCACAGCCCTGCCTTTGTTCACACTGTTTCGTTAAATCGTGGCCTCTATTCATATTTAACGCCTCTGTGGAATCATGTTTCCCACAGAGCTCATCTGAATTACTTAAGTCTATCTTCTTCTCTCCCTTTTCTTGAATTTTTCTAAATTTTATTATTTTTCTATACTATCCAACCTCATATTTGATCAAATCAAGATTATTGTATGTTTCTAGTTTTTAACATATCTCTTAAGTCTTGACTATTGAACAAAGTTCTGAATATTCGAAAGGGCAAAGACAGATTGATTGTATGTTGGTACTTTGGTCTTGTTTTCTTTTTTGGCTCCTAGGAAAAAATACTCACGTGGTCACACACAGAGACACAGAGTCAGAATTCATAGATATTCTGTTTCTTTGAATCTAACAGAAATAAATTGCCCTTGGAGTTATCAGAAGCTTACTGTAAGAAAGAGTGGAAACAACATAAGAAAAGAATATATCTTTTAATATTTGGAGGGACAGCAGATGAAATAACGGCCTCCCCAAAGATGTCAGGTTCTGACCCCTGGGACCTGTCAGTGTTACCATACAAGGAAAAAGAGAGTGCACAGATGTGATTAAATTAGTGATTTTGACTTGGAGAGATTATCCTGGATTATCTATGTGAGCCCTAAAGCCAACCGTAAGGGTCCTTGTAAGAGAGAGGCTGAGGGAGATTCAACACCCAGAAAAGGAGAAGGAGATGGGAAGACAGATGCGGAAATTGGAGTGAGGCGACCGCAAGCCAACGAATGCCGCCAGCCACCAAGAGCAAGAAAGGCGCTCTCTCTTTCTCTCCCCTTGAAGGGAGCTCAGCCCTGCCCACACTGTGATTTTAGCCCAGTGAAACTGTTGCACTCCTAGCCTCCAGAACTGTGAGAGAATAAATTCCTGTTCTTTCAAGTCACCCTGTTTGTGGTCATTTGTTACAGCAGTCACAGGAAGCTAATATAACGTATAACCTGAATATTTTCCCCATATATACTTATATTTTCAATAAAAATGGCATTATATCGTGCATATTATTTTTGTAACATGCGTTGAAATATCCTAGATAACTCCCTGGAGAGAATTTTAATGACTGCATGGAATTTATTGTATGGATAATACAATTTATTTCACCAATGTCCAACTGTTGCAGATTTTAAAAATTGTTGCCAATTCTTTGTCATTATAAATTATGTTAAATAATAATCATTTTAAGGAAATCTTTGTATACATCTATGATTTTTTTCTAGGGTAAAAATCCTAAAAGTAGACTTCTAGAAACATAGACGTTTAGAAAGCTTTTAATAGTCATCTGTAGATCCAGGCATCACTTTTATTTTAACATCTAAATTTCAATAATATAAGCTTCCCACCTCCATGATCGTTTTCAAGCTCCCACCTCACTCCCAGTGCACACAGAATATTTTCTGTAGTCCCTGTGTATGTCGTCTTCTCTGCTTGTCTCTCCCTCTGGCTCCCAGGTGCCTGCATGCACCCCCAAGATACCACTTAGAAAGGCTCACTCTGCTTCCACTGAAGGTGCCCATTGTGAGTTGACAGTCCTCATTTCTAGGGTACTGCTTCCAGAAGCTTCCAAAGCTACAATGCTCAGCATCCTGGATCCATGGTGGATCCTACACTAGAGCCCATTCTGTGCAGGAAAAATTGGTCTCCTCCCCAAGAGCATTCCACCTGTAGACGTGGAGGCCACTCTTAGTCCTGCCTTTGCCCAGAAACTGTCTCTCAGTTAGGTCAATAGCTGGTCAACTTTTCTGTAACCCATGGATCCCAAGGCCAAACGTGAACCAGACCAGGCCTGTGATTACGGGTGGAGCAGGCTGGATGTGACCAGAGGGAGGTGACGGGGAGGTGGAACTGAGGACACCTGGAAAGGTGACTCTTTTTCTCCTCCACACCTGCAATTGTTGACTTTTGGGAATGAGAGCCTGGAGTTACCAGACTTTCAGAGTTTTCAAAAGGAGCCTGAAATCTATATCTCTCTGTAAAATATTTGTAAATCTTGAAAAATTATGCAATATTTTTTTAATACTGAAGGGCGAAGCAGAACATGCCGGCGCTGAGTCCAGCTCAGTGCTCTGGGGCAGGTGCACTGCACCAGCGAAGCGGCCTGACCCTGCCTTCCGTGGGCCTCCCTCCCCCTGCCCCAAGTTATCTCCTCAAGGATCTCTTTCTCAGTTCTTTGGAGCTAGACCTCCAAACATTTCTGTATTAGCTGGGTCTTTTCTTTACCTTTGCATAACCAAAAATCTCTTTGTGGTACTTTTTATTAAGTACTTTTTTTAATTGAGTTCTCATTGGTTTATAAAAGTCTATAAATTTCAAGTGTACATCATTGTATTTCGACTTCTGTAAAGACTGCATCGTGTTCACCACCAAAAGTCTAGCTGCCATCCATCTTTGTGGTGCTTTGAAGGCACTTTCCCTCTCCCATGCCCGCCATCCCCCAAATCAGGAACCACCTGCCTTGAAACCCGAATTCAAAGCCTTGATATGTGTTAAATACAGAAAAGTTTGAAACTTCGAGAACACTGAGATTTATTCTTTCTAGCTTCCCCCTTCTAAGACGCCAGAGGCATCGGCACCAACTTTTACGCAGAAGGTAAGCTTTGTGGTTTCTGTGCTTCTCTTTCTTCTAAACTCTCTTGCAGAGGAAGCAGACACTTCCCTGGCAATCTCCTTTTCCCGTTTCACACATTACAGTGTATGCATCGTAAAATAGAGGTCTCTCCTTCAGTCATTTCACTAGCACACTTGATTGGTGCTCATCTTCCTTCCCACCATCCCATGTCTCTGCCCATTATCCCATCCATAGTGAATTAGCATCCTGCCTTCTGTGGCTTTGCTCATTTTGAGCTTTAAGGAGGCACATTTGTAATATAGTTAGTGAAGGCTCTTAGTTGCTTAAAGTTTTTGTATTTCTTATATAGACTTTTTTTTTTTAACTTTTGCCTTAGGAAAGAACATTGAGATTTGCTTTAAATAATTTCTAAAAGAATTTTGCTCCTGGGGAGACAATGAGTGCAATAGAACCCCAAACTTCCAGAATGCACTCCCTTTTTAGCTGGTATCCAAAAGTGTCTGATTATTAGAGACTTCACATTCCTGAATTGCTTAATCTCCTTTATTGTCTGGGATATTATCTCATAGTGTTCTTTAAACACACCCAAGAAATTTAGAGGCCACCTCTTGAAAGCGTCAAAAGAATTTGGCCCTATTCCAATTTAAACAATCTTGAAAATCTAATTTAGTGAGGCATCCTTGACTTCTCCTCTGCTTCGTTCTCTATATCCAGTTGGTCTTCACGTCTTCAGTGCTATCTTTTTATCACCCTTTGATCTTTTCTCTCCTCTTTGTTCCTGCTGCCACTGTGTTAGTCCTGTCCTCAGTCAGTTCTTATAGGTCCCTACAACTGCCTCTTACTCCCTGGCAGGTCTTTATCGGCTCCAATCCTGTCTCCTCAGGGCCACATAAACCCGGTCATGTGACCCATGATGAACATCTTTCCTTGGATGCTCATGGCCGCTGGTGTAAGGACCAACCCATGGAAGAGTGTGTCTCAAGCACTCTGTGATCAGGTTCTTGGCTCCACTCTAAGCCTCACCTCTTGCCTTCTCCCAGTGTTTCTTCCACTCCAGAATAATGAAATATCCTTGAGAAATTAGAAGTAAGACTACTCTCTGAGAATTAAGCTATAAATCAAAACTAAAGAGATGAAGACGGAAATCTTCCAAGTCTCCCTAAGGCAATGGACTGAGTCTCTAGCTTGGAGCTTCATCCAAAAAATGAGTGAATGGAGCAACACATAGACAACAACGGTCAATCAGAGCAGAGTTGGTCACTCAGTTTGAAACATAAAGATAAAAATGGGATTACAGAGATAAACTCATAGCCAACGGACTTCCAAATGTTCTAATTTTGCCATCAGCAAGTGTATTTTATTGTGATCATGAATGAATCAGGCCATCTTAGTCTGGAGATCTTAACTCTGAGGCTCATCTGCCAGTGCTCTCAGCCAGGGGCTATTCAGCTCCCCCTAGGGGACATTGGAAATATGTGCGCACGCTTTGGTTTGTCACAATGACTGGGGGGCCCTTATTAGTATTTTAGCAGCAGGGTCAGGGGTGCTAATGGTTTGGCAACTCAAGAGACTTGTACGTGCCATGAGGAATTCCACCTTCAAAATGCCAATAGTGCCCCCACTACGAATATAGAATCTTGCTTCTGATCTCGGCTTTCTGTTGGGGGTTGGCTACCGGAAGAGAATATAGGCAGTTCTGGATTCACAGACATCAAGTCTATTTAAGTGACTGGAAAAAAACTCTCCTTCCCACTCCAATTAGAAAATTCCAAGGAAGAAAATTGGAGCCAATTAGTTCATGCTCCCCCACCCCTTTACCAATCAGTAAGGCTACAGGGATGGAGCCTATGATTGGCTCAGTTTGTGTTGGCCCACCTGACTGTGACCAGTGCCTATGTACGGAAGGGGGAGTGAAGCAGATGGGGTACCAGGTACACACAAACAGAAGCCACCACAGTCACTTTCCTTCCCAGTAAAGTCTATGTAAAACCTATATTCTGACCTCCATTGGGTCATGTCCTCCATTGTTCCAAGGAAATAAATGACTCTTAATGATTAGTCTTCTATCCAACATCAAAGACTCAAACCAAGCATATGAGATACCTAAGCCTGGCATAACAAGATGCCGCAAACTTGTTGACATAAAGCAATAGAAATTTATTCTCTCGCTATCGTGGAGGACAGAAGTCCAAAATCAAGGTGTCATCGGTGTTGGTTCCTTCTGGGAGCTCTGTGGGAGAATCCATTCCGTGTCTCTCTCTTAGCTTCTAGTGGCTGCTGGCACCCTTGGCATTCCTCGGCTTGAGGCTGAAAGTCTGCATCTCTGCCTCCGACTTCACATACCTCGGTGTCCCTGTTTCTGGAATCTCTCTCTTTTCTCTTTGATGGA